>NC_057795.1:680346641-680646641 GCF_018294505.1 Triticum aestivum | reverse complement strand
TGTGAAAGTGTTCGGACTTCTAACACCATATTCTGGGGAACTTAAGCCCCTGGTGTATTGGTCGTACCAAAGTGTACGGGTGCAACATGTCATGAAATGAACATATATATAAATAAAGAAAGGAGTGCAATAATAGGCAAAAGCTATGTATTGTTTATTCAAAAAGGGACTGCAATGAAAGCAGAATGATACAAATAGTGCGATAAGCAAGGGATGGGACTATTTAACATGTCCCCCTCCAGGGGTAAGCTGCGGGATGGTATGTAAAACAGGTATAATGCTCGAAGTAGAGACCACCTGGACATTCGACGCAGTTTTCTGCTTCCCTGGCTGTTACATCGTGAGTTCGGTGCGAACGTCGGACAGGGCTTCTGGAGAACAGAGTCTTGAAAGTCAGAAAAAAGAAAAAAAGAAAAAGAATGACACAATCGGGAGCCCCTGGTGCGGTTGAGATGCATTCTTGGGCGTGCCGTGGTCGTGCCCCTCCCCTTATGCCCATGGTATCTCCAAAGCGTAGTTATGTACGGCTAGTAGTGGCTTCGCAACTTCGCGAGGGCTGGGGTTGGGGCCGGATTGCTACGCGTGTTCGGATCGTGCCAGGCGGTCTTGTTGGAGGTTACTCCGGGCGTGCTTGACAGTGTCCGGTTGTTTATTGGCCGGACTGGAGAATTGCCTTAAGAGGCTGTTCTGCACTTCTGCCGCAAGGGCGGCCGTATGCTCCTCCGTTCGGAGAGAGCATTCGGTGTTTCCAGCGACCGTGATTACGCCTCGAGGGCCTGGCATCTTGAGCTTGAGGTATGCATAGTGCTGCACCACATTGAATTTTGCGAATGATGTTCGTCCGAGCAGTGCATGATAGCCGCTGCGGAACGGGACTATCTCAAAGATTAACTCTTCCCTTCGGAAGTTATCCGGGGATCCGAAGACCACTTCGAGTGTAATTGAGCCTGTACAATTGGCCTCTACACCTGGTATGACGCCTTTAAAGGTCGTTTTTGTGGGTTTAATCCTTGAGGGGTCTATACCCATTTTGCGCACTGTATCCTGATAAAGCAGGTTCAGGCTGCTACCGCCGTCCATCAGGACTCTGGTGAGGTGAAATCCATCGATAATTGGGTCAAGAACCAATGCGGCAAAACTGCCGTGATGGATGCTAGTGGGGTGGTCCCTTCGATCGAAGGTGATCGGGCAGGCAGACCATGGGTTGAACTTCGGGGCGACTGGCTCCATCGTGTATACGTCCCTTAGCGCACGCTTCCGCTCCCTTTTGGGTATGTGGGTTGCGTATATCATGTTCACCGTCCGCACTTGTATGGGAAAGCCCTTCTATCCTCTATTGTTCGGCGGTCGGGGCTCTTCCTCATCATCGCTATGCAGCCCCTTGTCGTTGTTTTCGATGATTAGCTTGCCTGCATGCTTGAACACCCAACAGTCCTTGTTGGTGTGGTTGGCTGGTTTTTCGGGGGTGCCATGTATCTGGCACAAGCGATCGAGTATTCGGTCTAAGTTGGACGGGCCCTGGGTATTTCTTTTGAATGGCTTCGTCCGCTGACCGGGTTTAGAGCCTCTGAATCCGGCATTTACTGCCGTATCTTCAGCATTATCACCGTTAATGTGGCGTTTATGCTTGTTGCGACGCGACCTGCCATTGTTGTCCTTGGTATCCGAACTATCAGGGTGTTTGGCCAAGTTGTTGCTTCGAGCTAGCCAGCTATCCTCTCCCACGCAAAAGCGGGTCATGAGTGTGGTGAGGGCTGCCATGGATTTCGGCTTTTCCTGTCCTAGGTGCCGGGCTAGCCACTCATCGCGGATGTTGTGTTTGAAGGCTGCTAGCGCCTCTGCATACGGACAGTCGACGATCTGATTTTTCTTTGTTAGGAACCGCGTCCAGAATTGTCTGGCCGATTCTTCTGGCTGCTGAATTATATGGCTAAGGTCATCGGCGTCTGGTGGTCGCACATATGTGCCCTGGAAGTTATCAAGGAATGCGGCTTCCAGGTCCTCCCAACAACTGATTGACTCTGCTGGCAAGCTGTTGAGCCAATGCTGAGCCAGTCCTTTAAGCTTGAGTGGGAGGTATTTGATGGCATGTAGATCATCACCGCGGGCCATGTGGATATTGAGGAGATAGTCCTCGATCCAGACCGCAGGATCTGTGGTACCATCGTATGATTTGATGTTTACGGGCTTGAAGCCCTCGGGGATTTGATGATCCATTACTTCATTTGTGAAGCATAGTGGGTGTGCGGCGCCTCTGTATTGGGCTATATCACGACGTAGCTCATTTGAGCTTTGTCTATTGTGTTCGGCCCGGCCGGATTTGCTGTATCTGGCGTGACGGTAATCATCCCGTGTCGTGGGGCACCCACGCGATCCGTAGATCGATCTTGTATGCTTTGCCTTATCCTCCAATATATCTCACAAGTCCGGCACGTTTGCCCGTGCCTTGGTACTTTTTGAGCGGCGTCGGGGCGTGGCTTGAGCGAAGGGCCGAGAGGCTTCTCTATCGCGGCCACGGGGTGGCCGGTCTGCCATGTCGTGCACTGGTGACTTGGGTGCTTCCTCCTCTAATCGAGGCAATGGCCTGCGTTTGGGGTAGCTTTTGGAGGGGCGTTAGAGTTCATATTCTTCGGCTGCCAGGACATCAGTCCATCTGTCAGCTAGTAGGTCTTGGTCAGCTCTAATCTGTTGCTGCTTTTTCTTGAGGCTGCTTGTCATGGCCATAAGCCTGCGTTTGAAACGCTCCTGTTCGGCGGGATCCTCGGGCACGACAAATTCGTCGTCGTCGAGGCTTGCCTCGTCTTCGGAGGGAGGCTCATAATTATCGTCCTCTACCTCTCTTTCTGCCGCACTGTCGTGCGGACTTGCTTCTCCCTCCTCCTGCGCTGAGCCTTGCTGGAGGGGCTTGTCTTCGGCACTGTCCGGAGTGTTATTATCTCTCGTGCCGGAATCACCGTTTTTGCCGTGGCGGGATTTAGAGCGGCGCCGCTGACGTTGGCGCTTGGTCTGTTTCTTGGAGGGGTCATCCTCCGCTGTTCCATCATCGTTCCCATCTTTTGGGATGTCCACCATGTATATGTCGTATGACGAGGTGGCCTTCCAGTGCCCTGTAGGCGCTGGGTCTTGGTCGTCTCCAGCATCGTTGTCCATACCGTCGATGTCTTCGGAGTCGTAGTCGAGCATGTCGGTTAAATCATCGACGGTGGCTACAAAGTGGGTGGTGGGTGGGCGTTGAATTCTTCGTCGTTCGCATCCCAACCTTCCTGACCGTAGTCCGGCCAGGGCTCTCCGGATAAAGAGAGAGACTTTAGTGAACTCAGGATGTCGCCAAAGGGCGAGTGCTGAAAGATGTCCGCGGCAGTGAACTCCATGACCGGCGCCCAATCGGATTTAATTGGCAGGGGCGCAGAGGGTTCGGAGTCCGAAGAGGAGTCCGGCACCTTGGAGTCACGGTCTTCGCAAAGGACATGGATGGAGTTCGGCTCAATCGCCGTTGAGATCGTAGCCCCCGAGGCGGTGTCCAACCACTCATCCTCGATCGGGGAATCCGGCTCCGGATTAAGGGTCGGAGCGAGCACTGGTGCGGCCTCCAGGGCACTGTTCGGCGGCAGAGCTAAATCATACCCATCGAGACAGTGCGGCACGCTCGGCTGTGGCTCGAATCCGTCGAAAATCAAGTCTCCGCAGACATCGGCCGTATAGTTCAAACTTCCAAATCGGACCTGATGGCCAGGGGCGTAGCTTTCGATCTGCTCCAGATGGCCAAGCGAATTGGCCCGCAGTGCAAAGCCGCCGAATACGAAGATCTATCCGGGGAGAAAAGTCTCACCCTAGACTGCGTCGTTGTTGATGATCGAAGGAGCCATCGGGCCTATCGGTGACGACACAGAGGAACTCTCAATGAAAGCACCAATGTCGGTGTCAAAACCGGCGGATCTCGGGTAGGGGGTCCCGAACTGTGCGTCTAGGCGGATGGTAACAGGAGACAAGGGACACGATGTTTTTACCCAGGTTCGGGCCCTCTCGATGGAGGTAATAACCTACTACTGCTTGATTAATATTGATGATATGGGTAGTACAAGAGTGGATCTACCATGGATCAGAGAGGCTAATCCCTAGAAGCTAGCCTATGGTATGATTGTTGTTGTGTCCTACGGACTAAAACCCTTCGGTTTATATAGACACCGAATAGGGTTAGGGTTACGCAGAGTCGGTTACAATGGTAGGAGATCTACATATCCGTATCTCCAAGCTTGCCTTCCACGCCAAGGAAAGTCCCATCCGGACACAGGAGGAAGTCTTCAATCTTGTATCTTCATAGTCTAGGAGTCCGCCCGAAGATAGTTCGGCTATCCGGACACCCCCCAGTCCAGGACTCCCTCACCCAACAATAAGAATATCATACTTTTTCTTGATAGTAGGGAGAGGAAATTCAAAACCTCCAATAATAATAGTTGGAACTTTTCCAATAGAATTGATGCTATGAACTTGAGATTGTTTCCTCGGAAAGTGTACCGTATGTTCATTACCATTAACATGAAAAGTGACATTGCCTTTGTTGCAATCAATAACGGCCCCTGTAGTATTAAGAAAAGGTCTACCAAGGATAATAGACATACTATCGTCCTCGGGAGTATCAAGAATAACAAAGTCCGTTAAGATAGTGACATTTGCAACTACAACAGGCACATCCTCACAAATACCGACAGGTATAGCAGTTGATTTATCAGCCATTTGCAAGGAAATTTCAGTAGGTGTCAACTTATTCAATTCAAGTCTACGATATAAAGAGAGAGGCATAACACTAACACCGGCTCCAAGATCACATAAAGCAGTTCTAACATAATTTCTTTTAATGGAACATGGTATAGTTGGTACACCTGGATCTCCAAGTTTCTTTGGTACTCCACCCTTAAAAGTATAATTAGCAAGCATGGTGTTAATTTCAGCTTCCGGTATCTTTCTTTTATTTGTAATGATATCCTTCAAATATTTAGCATAAGGATTTACCTTAAGCATATCAGTTAAGCGCATACGTAAGAAGATAGGTCTAATCATTTCAGCAAAGCGCTCAAAATCCTCATCATCCTTTGTCTTGGATGGTTTAGGGGGAAAGGGCATGGGTTTCTGAACCCATGGTTCTCTTTCTCTACCGTGCTTCCTAGCAACAAAATCTCTCTTATCATAACATTGATTCTTTGATTGTGGGTTATCAAGATCAACAGCAGGTTCAATCTCTACATCATTGTTTTTGCTAGGTTGAGCATCAACATGAACATTATCATTGACATTATCACTAGGTTCATGTTCATCACCTGATTGTGTTTCAACATCATAAATAGAAATATCATTGCGATTCTTAGGTGTGTCTACAGTAGGTTCACTAGAAGCATGCAAAGTCCTATCGTTTTTATTCTTCTTCTTTTTAGAAGAACTAGGTGCCTCTAAATTGTTTCTCTGAGAATCTTGCTCGATTCTCCTAGGATGGCCTTCAGGATACAAAGGTTCCTGGGTCATTCTACCAGTTCTAGTAGCCACTCTAACAGCAAAGTCATTTTTATTATTTAATTCATCAAGCAAATCATTTTGAGCTTTAAGTACTTGCTCAGCTTGGGTAGCAACCATAGAAGCATATTTGCTAATGAGTTTGAGTTCATCTTTAACTCTAGCTATATTATCGCCTACGCGTCCTATCTCGAAAGCATTATTCTTTAACTCTCTACCAACATAAGCATTAAAACTTTCTTGTCTAGCCATAAAGTCATCAAATTCATCTAAGCAAGGGCTATGAAATTTAGTAGAGGGAATTTCAACTTTATCATATCTATAGAGAGAATTTACCTTTACTACCTGTGTCGGGTTATCAAGACAATGTGGTTCTTCAACTGGTGGTATATTAAGACCATGTATTTCTTCAATAGGTGGTAAATTCTTAAAATCCTCAGCTTTAATACCTTTTTCTTTCATTGATTTCTTTGCCTCTTGCATATCTTCAGGACTGAGAAATAAAACACCTCTCTTCTTCGGAGTGGGTTTAGGAATAGGCTCAGGAGTTGGCTCAATTGGTTCAGGAATTGCCTCAGGAATTGGCTCAGGAAGAGTCCAATTATTTTCATTAGTAAACATATTATTCAATAATATTTCAGCTTCGTCGATTGTTCTTTCCCTGAAAACACAACCAACACAACTATCCAAGTAGTCCTTGGAAGCATCGGTTAGTCCATTATAAAAGATATCAAGTATTTCATTTTTCTTGAGAGGATGATCAGGCAAAGCATTAAGTAACTGGAGAAGCCTCCCCCAAGCTTGTGGGAGACTCTCTTCTTTGATTTGCACAAAATTATATATATCCCGCAAGGCAGCTTGTTTCTTATGAGCAGAGAAATATTTAGCAGAGAAGTAATAAATCATATCCTGGGGACTACGCACACAACCAGGAGCAAGAGAATTATACCAAGTCTAAGCATCACCCTTTAACGAGAACTGAAATATCTTAAGGATATAAAAATAGCGAGACTTCTCATCATGAGTAAACAGGGTAGCTATATCATTCAACTTGGTAAGATGTGCCACAACAGTTTCAGATTCAAGGCCATAAAAAGGATCAGATTCAACTAAAGTAATAATCTTAGGATCAACAGAGAATTCATAATCCTTATCAGTAACACGGATAGGTGAAGTAGCAAAAGCAGGGTCAGGTTTCATTCTAGCATTAAGAGACTGCTGCTTCCATTTAGCTAATAATTTCTTAAGATCATATCTATCATTGCAAGCAAAGATTTCCCTAGCATGTTCTTCATTCATAACATAACCCTCAGGAACAACAGGCAATACATAATCATTGGGAGAACCTTCATCATCACTATCATCAATAATAGCATCTTCAATAATGTCATTCCCCCTAACTCTAGCAAGTTGTTCATCAAGAAATTCACCTAATGGCAAAGTAGTATCACGCACAGAAGTAGTTTCATCATGCATAGCAGAAGTGGCATCATCAATAACATGAGACATATCAGAATTCATAGCAGTAGCAGGTTTAGGTGTCGCAAGCTTACTAATAACAGAAGGAGAATCTAGTGCAGAGCTAGATGGCAGTTCCTTACCTCCCCTCGTAGTTGAGGGATATATTGTAGTTCGGTCATCTTTCAAGTTCTTCATAGTGATCAACAGATATAAATCCCAAGTGACTCAGAGAATAGAGCTATGCTCCACGGCGACGGCGCCAGAAATTTGTCTTGATAACCCACAAGTATAGGGGATTGCAACAGCTTTCGAGGGTAAAGTATTCAACCCAAATTTATTGATTCGACACAAGGGGAGCCAAAGAATATTCTTGAGTATTAGCAGTTGAGTTGTCAATTCAACCACACCTGGATAACTTAGTATCTGCAGCAAAGTATTTAGTAGCAAAAGTGGTATGATAATAAAGGTAACGGTAGAAAAGTAACATTTTTGGGTTTTGTAGTAGTTGTAACAATAGCAACGGAAAAGTAAATAAGAGAAGCACAATATGTGAAAAGCTCGTAGGCAATGGATCAGTGATGGATAATTATGCCAGATGCGATTCATCATGTAATAGCTATAACATAGGGCGACACAGAACTAGCTCCAATTCATCAATGTAATGTAGGCATGTATTCCGTAAATAGTCATACGTGCTTATGGAAAAGAACTTGCATGACATCTTTTGTCCTACCCTCCCGTGGCAGCGGGGTCCTAGCGGAAACTAAGGGATATTAAGGCCTCCTTTTAATAAATAACCGGAACAAAGCATTAGCACATAGTGAATACATGAACTCCTCAAACTATGGTCATCACCGAGAAGTATCCCGATTATTGTCACTTCGGGGTTGTCGGGTCATAACACATAATAGGTGACTATAGACTTGCAAGATAGGATCAAGAACACACATATATTCATGAAAATATAATAGGTTCAGATCTGAAATCATGGCACTCGGGCCCTAGTGACAAGCATTAAGCATAGCAAAGTCATAGCAACATCAATCTCATAACATAGTGGATACTAGGGATCAAACCCTAACAAAACTAACTTGATTACATGGTAAATCTCGTCCAACCCATCACCGTCCAGCAAGCCTACGATGGAATTACTCACGCATGGCGGTGAGCATCATGAAATTGGTGATGGAGAATGGTTGATGATGACGACAGCGACGAATCCCCCTCTCCGGAGCCCCGAACGGACTCCAGATCAGCCTTCCCGAGAGAGATTAGGGCTTGGCGGCGGCTCCGTGTCGTAAAACGCGATGAAACTTTCTCTCTGATTTTTTTCTCCCCGAACGTGAATATATGGAGTTGGAGTTGAGGTCGGTGGAGGTCCAGGGGGGCCACGAGATAGGGGGCGCGCCCTATAGGGGGGGGGGCCCCCCTGTCTCGTGGATAGGGTGTGGGCCCCCTGGTGTATTTCTTTCGCACAGAAATTCTTATTAATTCCAAAAAGTGCCTCCTTGGATTTCCAGGACATTCCGAGAACTTTTCTTTTCTACACATCAAACAACATCATGGTAGTTCTGCTAAAAACAGCGTCAGTCCGGGTTAGTTTCATTCAAATCATGCAAGTTAGAGTCCAAAACAAGGGCAAAAGTGTTTGGAAAAGTAGATACGTTGGAGACGTATCAACGACCATAAGCTCCAAATGTCACAAGGAGAAAACCAAACAAGAACCAAGAAAGATGATACAAGCATGCAATGGTTTGAGATCTCTACGAACGATACGATCAAGCTACTCATTTGAGAGCCCCCCTTGATAGTATGGCAATCGATCCTATAACCCGGTCTCCAAACTACCACCATGAGACCGGTAAAATAGAGAACCTATCAAGGCCAAACATTTGCCTTGCACAAAGTCCACTTGAGCTAGATGTAGATGATCTTGACTTCCTCAAGTTGGACCACCTTTCTTGATTGAGTTGGCTCGGTGAAGACTAGTAGATTGCTTCCCCATACTCCACTATGGGTGAGCCACTCTTCGGCACATCTTCACAAGTCCATTGTCACCACAATGGACGGCAATCTTCAAGCACTTGATCTCTTCGTGATGCATCACTTGAACATGCACACTACAACCTAACCCCACAAAGAACTCTCACGAAGACCATGGGTTAGTACACAAAGCGTAATTGACAATTCTTACCATACCATGGGATCACTTGATCGCTCTCGGTACTTCTTCTATGCTTTGTGTGTTGATCAACTTGATTCACTCTTTGACTTAGTCTTGATCAGCCTCTCACATGACCAATCTTTAGGTAATTCCTTGAATAGCACCTTGGTTATCACAAACTCTCCTTGAAACCAACAAATGGACTCCTAGAAAAGCCTATGGACAAATCCTTCAAATATAACTCAAGGAAACCATTAGTCCATAGAGATTGTCATTAATTACCAAAACCAAACATTGGGGCACCGCATGCATGTTTTTTCAATCTCCGCCATTTTGGTAATTGATGACAATCACTTTCAAGAGAGTTCATATAAGGAAATATGCATCACTATGCAATGCAAAGCAAGAACAAACAACTCTCTAATCTTCTCCACAAAACTCTCTGAAACTTCTCCCCCATTGGCATCGATTGCCAAAATGGGAGAAAAGCTTAGAAGGCCAATATAAATTGTGTTCCTCCATAAATTGTGTATTTCTTAACAAGAGAGTGGAATACAATACACATATCCGATGATAAATACTTGGAGGAAGACAAACTATATTGAGGCCCAAAGATTGCAAAAGAATGGTATGCCACAAAGACATAACAAAGAGAGAAACAAGCAATCAAGCAATGAAAAGGTACCAATTAAAACGAGCTATCAAAAGATACCAATTGAACCAACTAGACCAATGATCCTACGTGCCACATGAATAAAAGATATTATGATATGAGCAAAGGAGTGTTCTAGAGAAGCTCCCCATGATTTGTGCACAATTTAGTTTTGTAATTGGATACAACAAGCACAAAATAGGATCGTCACCCCCCCAAGATCAATAGAACCTCGTGACAAGTGCAAGAGAGCAACGAAGTGTTCTAAAGACACTAGTGAAGCTCCCCATGATTTGTGCACTCCTTACAATATTTGCATTAGGATACCAACATACTAGGGAAAACCCTAGTAGTAGCGCGGGTTTAAAGCCCACTAGTAGCGCGTGCTGTCGCGCTACTAATAAGGCGCTACAGCTATTACTTAGCAGTAGCGCGTGTGACACGCGCTACTGCTAAGAGACATATCGGCAGCGCTTGTTCACACCCGCGCTGCTGGTAACCTAGCTAGTTGCAGCGTGTTTACTGTCCATCGCTACTAGTATTCTTTTTTAGTGTATTTAACCGCCGTTATACAAATTTTGGTACAATACCAATTATGAGGTTTATATCATTATGTCCATAATAGTGTGTCAAATGAAGGTGGATTAGGTTCAAGTGGAGGCAATATGTGGTGCATGTCAAAAGTATACTACTAATCCAAACTTGATCTAGTTTGGACTAGTAGTACTTTCGATGTGCACCACATGTTGCCTCCACTTGAATCTAATCCGCCAGCACAAGCTATTTAATCATCATCATAGTCATTACCACCAACAGTATTTATTTAATCACCACTAACACTAGCTAGTAATAATCATCATAGTAATTACCACCAACACTAGCTATTTAACCATCATAGTCATAGTGTAGCACATCATCATCTTCAAACTCATTTCTAGCTAGCTAATCACTCCTGCTCCTCTCTCTCAGGTAAAATAACATAAAACATGTGTAGCTCTCCTCCTTCATCAAGTTGGAGCATGTAGATGAATCTGTCTCTTAATCGTGGGTTGCGCTTCTGATTGCTGCCCCCTAGTACTTGTCTGCGCTCCTCCATCACAGATTTGGTCCAGTCTTTCACTATTAAGAATTCGTTGCTAATTCTGAATGCACTATAGTGATTTGTGTTAGTGAACGTAGTAATTTGAAAATTTTCCTACGCACACACAAGATCATGGTGATGCATAGCAACGAGAGGGGAGAGTGTTGTCCACGTACCCTCGTAGACCGAAAGCGGAAGCATTATAACAACGCGGTTGATGTAGTCGTACGTCTTCACGGCCCGACCGATCAAGCACCGAAACTACGGCACCTCCGAGTTCTAGCACACGTTCAGCTCGATGATGATCCCCAGACTCTGATCTAGCAAAGTGTCGGGATGAGTTCCATCGGCACGACGGCGTGGTGACGATCTTGATGTTCTACCATCGCAGGACTTCGCCTAAGCACCACTACAATATTATCGAGGAGAACTATGGTGGAGGGGGGCACCGCACACGGCTAAGAGATCTCAAGGATAAATTGTCGTGTCTATGGGGTGTCCCCTGCCCCCGTATATAAAGGAGGAAGGGGAGGAGGCGGCCGGCCAAGGAGAGGCGCGCCAAGGGGGGAATCCTACTCCCACCGGGAGTAGGACTCCTCCTTTCCTAGTAGGAGTAGGAGAGAAGGAAGGGGAAGGGAGAAGGGAAGGACGGAGGGGGTGCAGCCCCTCCCCCTAGTCCAATTCGGACTAGGCCTTGGGGGGGGGGGGCGCGGCCTGCCCTAGGCAGCCCCTCTCTCTTTCCCGTATGGCCCAATAAGGCCCATATACTCCCCGGCGAATTCCCGTAACTCTCCCATACTCCGAAAAATACCCGAATCACTCGGAACCTTTCCGAAGCCCGAATATAGTCGTCCAATATATCGATCTTTATGTCTTGACCATTTCGAGACTCCTCGTCATGTCCCCGATCTCATCCGGGACTCCGAACTCCTTCGGTACATCAAAACTCGTAAACTCATAATATAACTGTCATCAAAACCTTAAGCGTGCAGACCCTACGGGTTCGAGAACTATGTAGACATGACCGAGAAACATTCCTGGTCAATAACCAATAGCGAAACTTGGATGCTCATATTGGCTCCTACATATTCTACGAAGATCTTTATCGGTCAAACCGCATAACAACATACGTTGTTCCCTTTGTCATCGGTATGTTACTTGCCCGAGATTCGATCGTCGGTATCCCAATACCTAGTTCAATCTCGTTACCGGCAAGTCTCTTTACTCGTTACGTAATGCATCATTCCGTAACTAACTCATTAGCTACATTGCTTGCAAGGCTTATAGTGATGTGCATTATCGAGAGGACCCAGAGATACCTCTCCGACAATCAGAGTGACAAAACCCAATCTCGAAATACGCCAACTCAACATGTACCTTTGGAGACACCTGTAGAACTCCTTTATAATCACCCAGTTATGTTGTGACGTTTGGTAGCACACAAAGTGTTCCTCCGGTAAACGGGAGTTTCATAATCTCATAGTTGTAGGAACATGTATAAGTCATGAAGAAAGCAATAGCAACATACGAAACGATCAAGTGCTAAGCTAACGGAATGGGTCAAGTCAATCACATCATTCTCCTAATGATGTGACCCCGTTAATCAAATGACAACTCATGTCCATGGCTAGGAAACTTTAACCATCTTTGATTCACGAGCTAGTCAAGTAGAGGCATACTAGTGACACTATGTTTGTCTATGTATTCACACATGTATCAAGTTTCCAGTTAATACAATTCTAGCATGAATAATAAACATTTATCATGAAATAAGGAAATAAATAATAACTTTATTATTGCCTCTAGGGCATATTTCCTTCAATTTGTAGGATATCTTGGCCGTAAGCTAACAATACTCATGGTACCTTTAGTCTCGATCCCATGAGGCACAACATTCATCGGGAGTCCCTGTTGAAGAACATCATATGGTAACATACTTAGCAATGAAGTTTAGCTTAAAAAATAATGTATGGAAAAGATGCACTGAGGACAAATAGTAAAAATCTTACCATCTTTCCTAAATAGATGTGACCGTAGTTCATAACGAACACTATTGGTCGCACGTTTCAGTACTAACATTTCTAAATCCAGGAAGAAAATTTGTCTTGACAGTATCAAGATCCGCAAGCCATGAAACATAATGACTTAGGTCCTCGCAGTTTAGTTCAGCCCCGACACAGTAGTAGGTCCTGTCTACCAAGCGCTGGACATGTTTGCTTGAACGGAAATAAGCTGACAATAGAAATTAGTTGTCAACTATTTTTGAATAAACAATATCAAAGACATAAATATGGTTGAGAAACTCACATAATGGTATAACTGGAGGCGTCTGCACATTGACCCAGATGTCGGTATTACCTTAAATATCATCTTCCGGACGAATATCAAAGGTGATAACCATATCAGGCTCAAATGCATAAGTCTTGCATAGTGCTCGCCATGTTTTGCATCCAAAATAGGTGTAGTCGTCTGAATTGTATAATTTTGCGTGGAAAATATAACCATGCTCAGTCTTCAAGTAAACTTTATTTACCTCCATAGTATGACTGAAACCTATCTTATCCAATACAAAAACTCTTGCATGGAAGGGGATACGCTAGTAGAATAGTAAAAAGGAATTATAAGTTGAAGCAAATGAAGCAGATGTCATGCTTAATTACGAAAAAAGACTTGTCGTTGTGACTTACTGTATCCACTTCAAAGTTCTCGTCCAGCTTGATGCTGAAGCGCCTATCATCATCTAGGAAGATTCCATCGCACAGGTCGCGCTCGTCTTCGCAGTATTTCCAAATACCGAAATCCTTTTCGTCGTCAGACATTTCCTATGTTCATAGTTGAAACATTAATTGGAAATCGATCAAAGACAACTACCAGGATACTCAACCCACAAATCCGGGGCACTCGATATTTCCTACATATTCTGTCACAAGTCATGCCAAAATTCAGGAAAAAAATCCGGCATGACCTTGGCTAAAATAGGACATATCGAGCGCCTGAAATTTGCCAGAATGGAAATGAATCAACACTCCGGCAAAACATAGGCCACTCGGAGGTGTAACCTGCAAACATGACCAGCCACTTGGGCAAGCACATATCCTATTTGAGCAACACAAGATATACATTTCAAAATATCTTATAGGACTCAAATTAGCATGCATTCAATAAGCAAAAGTAAATCATCTCATGCGTCCGTACATCATCGAATATTATCACTAATACATCCCGAATAGTATCATACATATAACATCACTAATACAACTAAAACCCTAGCACACGACGGGTATCGGCACGAGCGGTGGACACCCACAGAGAAGGAACCATCACAGGATCATAGCTCCAGTGAGATCCCTGGAGAACCTGCCAGGTATTGGAGAACCTGTGCTCCAACGCAAACAAGTAGCGACGGACGTGCGCATTCTCCTCACTGACACGGTGACGCACCACCTCCGCGGGGTCCTCGAGCCTTTGGACCGTCACTGGCCCACGCGACCACCACCAAAGAAGGTTCAGGTCAACGACAGGCTGGCTCCTCACCAACATGCGCCCCCCGGTAGGTAGCGCCTCCCAGTACCACCCCGCCGGAGCCCAGTCCCGGACATGGCCCATCTGGTGACGCAGGTGCCCTCCGCCGACTTGATGATGAGGATGAGGGATAGGCATCGTCCACGTCGATGCGGGCAAAATTGCTTTAACTAAAAAAATAACAACAAGTTCTTACTAACTAGTTCTATTAATTCAACTAGTTCTTACTAAAAATAAACTTACTATAAATAAAAATAAACCAGTACCTAATTAGTACCTAGTTCTTACTAACTAATTAATACCTAGGAACTACTGCCCTAATTACCATATAAGTATCCATTTTTTTAACTAGGGTTCGTACTACCTAATTAAATAGGGTTAATACTAATTGTAATTAACTAACTAGCACTAAAAATAGCCTAGGGTTCATACTAACTAGCACTAAATAGCTAGGGTTCATACTAACAGAGAGAAGAGAAGAGGGAAGGGGAGAGTGCTTACAGAGGGCGGGGAGAGAGATGGGGTCGGGGGAGATGGCGACACCGAGGCGCGGCGAGGCGGGGTCGGGGGAGACGGTGGCGAGGCAGGGTCGGGGGAGACGGCGGCGAGGCGGGTTGAGGGAAACGGAGGCGGAGAGCGAGGGCAAGGGCTCCGGCAAGGTCGAGGTCGAGGAGGAGGAGGCACAGGCGCGTGATGACGTCGAGGGTAGACTCCGGCGGAGAGCGAGGGCAGGGCCTCCGACGAGGGCGAGGGCAGGGGCTCCGGCGGAGGCGATGAGGGGGAGAAGAGAAAGTGGGGAATTGGGGGAGGAAGCATAGGAGAGGGAAGCCCGCGTGGGGGGTTAGGTGAAAATAGCTTTAACAGTAGCGTGGGGAGCGAAAACGCGTTGCTGCTAAAATACGTAGCAGTAGGGCGCCCTCACAAACTCGCTACTGCTAAGGTGGGCCCGTCCTGTGGTGTGTTCAAACTTAGCAGTAGCGCCCTACCCTAAAAGTGTGCTTCTACTAATTTTGTAGTAGTTGCGCGGTTTGTGAAGGGCGCTACTACTATACCTAGCACGTCGGGAACGGTGTGGCAATTATAGTAGTAGCGCATTTTGTTCCTGCCGCGCTATTGCTAAGTGGATAACAGTAGCGCCCTTTATGCCAACGCGCTACTGCTAACTAGCAGTAGCGCCTCATTTTAACACGCGCTACTGGTAAGATTATGTGTATAAGGTTTTCCCTAGTAGTGCAAGTGCACAAAATAGGATCATCACTCCCCGAAAATCATTAGAAACTCACAACAAGTGCAAGTGAGCATGTAGGAAACAAAGCCTAGTACTTGCAACAAACAAATGGTTGAGCAACATATAAAAGAGGAAAGTGAAGAGTAGGCTCAACCAAAATGATGTGTGTGAGTCATGGCAAAGCACTTGAGAAGACTAAGGTAAGGGTGAGCATTAAGCATCAACATAGTCTTGAATAGCGGAGATACAAGGTGCATGACATGTCCTTCTCACACACACCAAGCAAATGGGTTCACAAACACACTAAATATGCAAAATGAATAACCAACACTTGTGACAACCCATGGTGAAGAAAGAAAATGATAGCTTTGTCAAGAGGAGGGATACTAATCGAAATGGCAAAAGCCTCATCAAGACAAGCAAGAGAGAAAGTATCTTCACCACAACAGAGTGCATCAAGATGCAACGATATAAGATCCGCACTCATGATAAATCCTTTCACATAACCACCAAGGAAAGGTGGATGTGAAAGAATAAGGGTATCAACTTCAGATGTAACTTCTCTCAAGTGTATAAGATTCTAGGTAGATGAAAATCATGATGATATCAATCCACAAAGAAGGATATACACACGAAATAGTTACAAAAAGGAAAGAACAAGATATCCACAAGGAAGTCATAAATATACCAGTAAGAAATTTTCTTGAGAGCATAGCACATGGCTAGATATGGTCTTATTGTATATAAATGAATTCCAACCACACAAACATCAAAGACATCACAACTAGAAACAAGAGATCATTGTTGGGAGGCTTTGAGAAAGGAAACAACTATCACAAGAAAGAATGAATAACATGCCATGATACAACCTACACAAGGTTGATGCAAGAAATGTGTGCATGAAGTATATGAAGATACTTGTTACCAAGTTAACATTGGAAGGATGTAGTAGATACCAATTGAAGGTATATAGTAGTTCATTGATCATCCTAGCTTGACTCCAATAAGCACATGGTGACAACACCTTCTTTGTGAATGAGCTGAGCATCCAATGCATCTCCAATTGTTCCTAAAACAACAACACAAACAAAATGGTACCCAACCTCATTGGGACAAAAGAGTTAGAAACACCAATACATAGGACAATATATATATATATATATGAAGATAAATTTCATGCACATCTCATCCAAATTGAGACTTAGTGGAGTTTCACTTATATATTGGGTCAAAGAAAGAAAGCATGCGAAATAAAATACATGAAGTAAATATGCATGCTCAAAACTTTCAAGAAACAAAACCAAATGAAAATAAATGCCAAGTGAAAATAGGTTAGCAAATGGAGAAATCATCACTTGGAAGATATCATTACAAGATACATCAAGGAATGAAATATCCACTAAAACACACAATTTGATATCAAACTCCCAAAAGAGAGGATGGTTCCAAACAAACCAAGCTCTCTACAAAGTTTCATGATGGCACAAAGTACCAAAAAGAAACGGCTTGTCATCCACCAATACACACTTAATAGGGAGCACAAGATGCGTGTTTTATAGAAAATAGGATAGCTCCCCCATGAGTTGTGCAATATAGAGAATTTGCATTTGAATACAAAATGCACAAGGTGGGATCACCACTTTCACTATATCAAGAAAACACTAGACAAGATCAAGAAAACAACAAGATCCTCAAGTGGCACGGAAGGCAATGGGAGTTTACACAATCTTGGCAAGAGATAAGGCAAATGAAAAAAAAACAATGAAGATGATCAATAATTTGGACCACACATAAGTGAGTACCAATTGTCAAAAGACAAGAAGTATTTGGAAATGATTCCCGGTGGTAGATAGAAGGAAATCCAATATCATCTTCACACCAAGAACTAGCAAATTGCAAATTGTAGAGCTAACATGTCACCTACGAACAAGATAATTTACAATATCAACTCTAGGTGGCAATATCTCAAATGTACACATTTTCTAGGCTTGTAACATACACATAGTATATTACTCCCCCATAATGTGATACCAAAGAAAACTTAACAAGAGGCAATAAGAGGATCCAACAAGAGATAATTAATGGACTATTTAGAATTTCAATTTCTCATGAGAAGACATACCACATAGTGACTAGATAAGCTTGCAATATCAATACTAGGTGGTATTCCTCATGTACACACATTTGTGGGACTGTGAGGTGCACAAAGCACATCACTCCCCCAAAATGGGCTCTCACAAGAGCTAATTAAGATACAAACAAGATGCAAAAAGGCTCAACACAAAACTCACACGTACATGAAGTGCAAACCAACATACACATACTTGATTACTCAAGATAAGCAAATTGGAAGCACACATATACAAACACATGCAAGGTACAAAACCAAAACATGCAAAGGGGCAAGTAACTTTCAATGTAAACAATTTAAGTACAAGTTACCGCAAGGAGGCACATTGGATATGAGATAGAAACTTGATAATCCGAATGACTTGGCTTGAGACAATATGAATGATGAAGACCCCTTAATTCTTCATAATGTAGCCAAGTCTCCAATTCTCTCCAATAACACCTATTGATAAAGTTTGAGCTTGTTGGTCCCCAACCAAGTTGGGTCCAAAGAGGTTAGTCACAATAGGCTTGGCAACCCAAATGATTCTTTTTTTGACACCACTTTGAGTACCAACAAGCTTGCAAAACACATTGCCAAGTGATGTCTGCTAGAACTACGTCGGTATTTCCCCAAAGAGGAAGGGATGATGCAGTATAGCAACGGTAGGTATTTCCCTCAGTGGTGAGACCAAGGTTATCGAACTAGTAGGAGAACCTCCTCACACCAAGTAAACAACACCTGCACACAAATAACAAATACTCGCAACCCGACGTGTTAAAGGGGTTGTCAATCCCTTTTGGGTACGGTGCCTCAAGATAGGCAAATGTCGGTGTACAAAAGTATGGGTACTTCTGTACCCCTTACTAGTGCATGGGCGGTCACAGCCACACCCGCGGCAGGGCCTGGCGAGCCAAAGGAAGGCAAAACCCGAAGACTACCAAGACATATACTCGAAACACAAGGACCAAAGGGCAAGCTGGACCGCCGCCTGCAAGGGCCTTGCTAGGGCAACCCACACAGTACCAGCAAGCCCATCACCCTTGGGGTTGAGAGCTCTAACACCATCGACAACGTTAAGACCAAGATCTGGAGAGCGCATGCTCGATAGCATACAGATCCTCATAAAGATTGACAGCCCACGGATCCACGTGGGATCAGAAGACGAAGACCCCCGGCAAGACCCTTGCCGGGGATGACTCCAAGGCCCCCGGCCGGGGATGATCGCTGGGCCGTGGCCAGACCCGCGCCCGACAAGGTTTCGCCACCTCACCACCACTCCAGTACGACGATTGGCGTGCCAACTAAGCTGACACCTGCGTGGTGGCATGCAGATATTCGTGGAAGCTTACCATTGTGCCAACACACCAACTAGTTGACCACTGTGGCACTGCATGCCTTGTCGACCCGGACGTGTGTCAAAGCAAGGAGGAGTGGCGAAGGACGGGATGGCTTCTATTGCCATCCTCAATAAAGCAAGAGGACACATAGGCAACACATTAAATGCGTTTGTCCTACGTTGCCGAACAATAGGCTTGTACAACTATAGCTTGCCACCTCATGTGTGCCACTATGGAAACCCCTTTGCGTATAAAAGGAGGCCCAAGGCACATGGAGAGAGGATTCAGACTTTTGGACAAAAGCACGCAACGTAGCTAGTTCAAAGGCTCAAGAACACACATATAAACAGACAAGCAGGACTAGGGTATTACGCATCTTTGCGGCCCGAACCTGGATAAAAATCCCCTGTGTGCTAACGGCTCGACCTGCTCTTCGTGCAGCTAATCCCCCGCAGAACGTAGAAGGGATCCTTGTGACCCCATAGGTGTTCGGTTTCCCCGACATCTTTGGCGCGCCAGGTAGGGGGAATTAGTTGTGAGAATCTGGTCTGTTAAGTTAGTACAGTAGTTTCTTCGTCACCATGGCTCCAAAGAAGAAGACCGCAACAATCGGCCCGATTGAGGCCGTCCGCGCCACCCTGGTGCGAAGGGCCGAGCGAGCAGCGCCGTCTACAGCCGCGACGATGATCCGCACGGCAACAAAAAGCTAAGTCAACTAAACCTTGAGTAATCCTTCCTTTTATAAGGTTATCTCCCTCGACGGTTTCAGTCCTTGATGGAGAACCTGCATGCAAAATGAACCCTGCCGCGATTGGCAACGCCCCTGTTCTGTTTTGAGTTCGCTCAACAGTTTGGGTGCTGCGCTCTGCTAAGGACGGTGGGGAACCTTGCCGTAATCAACAACACCCCTATTCTGCCTCGAGTCCGCTCGACAGCTCAGGTGACTACGCCAAGAGCGGCAAGGTAACCTGCTGGCGTCGACGCCCTCCGTAGACTGCTAAGGATCCGTCCTTCTAGCGCCTACAGCAAGGGGTGTACGTGACGACGGGCCTATCCAACTAAGCATAGGGTGCAGAAAATACAAGGATAAACAAAACGAGAGGATAACATGCAACCAGTTCAAAGCACAACAAAAGTCATATTACATCAAAAGTCACCGCGATTCTAACTTAAGATGAATTGTCTTGGCTGCGAACTCGCAGCAGCAACAAGGAACGAAGCAGTTAATCCCGATGCTGGCCCTCCAGCCTCGCGACTCCGCTGACGCATCTGATGATGGGCTCGATGCGCTCCTGAGCGAAGTCGACGCTGGGGTTCCAGTGCACCACCTTGGTGAGCACCTTGGTCAAGGCGCCCCAACAAAGCTGCCAGGACTCCTCAGCCAGGCAGGCTGCCCTGGTGGATTGGAGCAGCTTCAGGGAGTCAAGGACACGCTCGAAGAACAGGGACAACCTGGCGCTGTCAGCCACGTTCGCCTCATGGGAGAATCTGAAGCTTGGCATGCCCATGGCGGTCAGCTATGCAGTAAGCTTCTCCACGACCTCCACAAGGTGGCTGGTCCAAAGCTTCATGCTCTCCATGAGCTCGTTGTGGAAAGTGACGGCAGTCCGCAGCAGCAGCTGCTCGTCCGCGAGATCCTTGGTCAGGATCTGCTCACGAGCCTGGGACTCCGAGTGCATCTTCTCTTGGTTGTCCAGCTTCAGCTTCAGATCATCAATGGACTCGCTGGCCTTGGAGAGCATCTTGGTTTTTTCAGATTTGGTGGTCTGCATCTTCGCCAAGTCGTAGAGAGCCTTCTCTTTGCCGTCCTTGAGTGTGGAAATCGCCTTGGTGAGCTTTGCCAGGTCCACCTCCAGCTTTTCCACCTTGCCGACCAGCTCGATCCTGGTGGCCTCTGCCACTTCAGCGTGGTCGACG
Source organism: Triticum aestivum (assembly GCF_018294505.1). Lineage (NCBI taxonomy): Eukaryota > Viridiplantae > Streptophyta > Magnoliopsida > Poales > Poaceae > Triticum > Triticum aestivum. Next base: position 680,625,661 of record NC_057795.1, on the reverse strand, counting down.
GCCTCCTTCAGCTTGCTAGCGTGGTTGAGGACCAGAGCATCCAGTGCCTCTTGGTGCCTCTGCTTCAGGTCTTGGGTCTGCTACGTGATGAGGTTTTCAATCTCTTCATCCTTGGCATGAAGCGTGGCGGCAAGCGCCGCTTCGCGAGCGACCAAGTCCTCCTCCTGGGCATCGAGCAAGATGCGGCGCTGCATTTGGTCGGACTCGTCCTTGGCGGCCTTCGCCTTTTCCACCTCCTGTGCCTTGTCCAAATTGTCCTGCTTCAGAAGGAGCTCCCGCTGACGCTCGCTCAGTTGGATTTGGGAGGCCTTCAGATCTTCCCGAGCCTCGTCAAACCAGATTTTCGTCTGGGCAACGCGCTCCTGGAAGTCTGCCTCAGCCTTGTCCACAGCCGCCATCCTGGAGTCCACCTTCTCCTTGCGAGCCCGATGGAGAGCTTGGAGCTTGAGGAAGTTAGCGGTCATGGCCTGAAGGAGTTGGTCCTCTTTGGAGCCACCACTGCTGACGCTCGGTTCGTCAACAACCTGGAGCCTGATAGCGGTGAGGATCTCTTCCTCAAAGACCTCCCCCTCGATTGGCGCTCTGGTGCCTGCCGCTCCTGGGATGCTGACGAAAAAGTCATCACCAACCTTCAAGTACCTGCTCGGGGTAGAGGCTGAGGAGGAGGAAGGTTGGTCATTGACCACCTCCTCCTTGGCAGGATCATTGCTGGCCTCCTCGGCAGGCCCCATGGCAGCCTCCTCAGCGGATCCCTTGGCGGCCTCCTCGGCAGCAATATTGGTGGCCTCAGGCTTGGCGTCCTTGGCGGTCTCCATGATCACGACATTGATGTCTGCCTGGTTGGCCAAGGGAGGATCTGAAGCCAAGGAGGGGAGAAAGGCAAAGCCAAAATCAAAAAAGTTCAAGACAGGGAAAAGGAAAGAAATCAAGGCGGTGATGGCAAGGAGCAAGAGCAAGTAACTTACCCGCAGAAAGTAGGGAGGACGCATCCCCCTCCCCGGCGACGTCCGTTGCCGGGACGGGGCCACCAGCGCCTATGCCGGCCACCTCCTCCTCCATGCGCATGCGCTCGTCGGTGGGTGCCCTTGCCGGGGACACCCCTCTGGTCAGCGTAGTCGATGGGAGCGGCATGTTAGGGGTGGCCCCTAATGGCTCCTCCTGCTATTGCTCTCCTCCTACAGACCCGATAAGATCATCAATAAGGAGACATGCTCCAGCGCCCGCTGGCAAGAAATAAGTGACAAACTTACGCTGGGGGCTCGAGTGGGGGCTGCGCTGGGGGCTGGACTCCGGGCTGATGAAGATAATTCCTGATGCACGAGGAGTGCTTGTCGAGGCCCTGGATCTTTTCGCCACCCTCTGAGCCAGCGTCTCCGTGTCCCTGCAACGATGAGATCAAGTCAAGATGAAGCGACTCAAGTAAGGAATGAGAGAATAGATGGGGGAAGGAGAGTACATACTCGTCCTCTTCCTCTGCCCTCCTCTTCCTCCTCGGGCTGAATGACCCAAGGTCATAATTGGACACTGGGATGGACCCTGTCGGGGAAGGAGACGGGGTCCTTATGCGCTTGGCCGAGGAAGAAGCGGCAGCACGTCTGGTCGAGGAGGAGTAGCGGCTGCGGCTCTCTTCGCTGCTGCGGCCTCCTCCAGCGCCTCCGTGGGCGCGCCTCGTCTGGGGCATGGGCTGCGCCTTAGCCCCTTTCTGCTGCGTGGGCCTGCCAGGGTGGACTGGCTCGCCAGAGCCGGTCCGCCGCAGGACGCGCCTCTTCTTCGGGGCCAAGGGCTCGTCCGCCTCGGACGCCTCCTCGGCAGGCTCTTTGGCCGCCTCCGCGGCAGGGGGAACCCCTACACCGGCACCGCTGGTCTCCCCGGCAGGCCCCACCCACTTAAGGAATCTATGCTCCTCTTCATCCTATTTGGCCTCATCCTCCATGGTGCCACAGCTGTCGGCCTCCTCGGCAAGTGTTGCCTCCTCTACCCTGGAGGTAATGTGCGCCACCTCTTCATTGGTGGTGGGGCGGTTGAGCTCTGGCTCGGCGTGGACAGTGCCCTCCAACAAGTTTTCGAAGAACTGCTGCACCAACTCCGCCTCTGGCTCGGCCCAGGTTGGATCTAGGCCATGGGCGTTGAAGGCTGGCATCATAGCGATGATCTCGGTCAAGCGGGAGTTGTTGCTCAATGGATGCACCCCTGCCGGCAACCTGAACGGGTGGCCGGTCCTGTCGGCCTTTGCAGCCTTGCCAGTCCTTTCAGCGTTGTCGTCCTTGTCAATTTTGAGCTGGAAGAGCCTCTGGCGGATGGGCACAGGTTGCATTACCGTGAAGTTATGCTTCAAGCCAGGGCGGAGCCTCATGATATCCGCTGCGTTTTTAAAATCCCAGGCCGGCCTCCCCTTCTTGTGCCAAGGAGCCATGCTGTGACGAATGAAGTCGGCCCCAATCATCTCCAGTGTGAGGCTGACAGAAACGAGGCGGAGGATTCTGGTGGTGGCAACCGTGAGCTTACCATCATTGGGATCGAAATCGCTCCATTCGCCTCCGCGGACTGGCGGACTTCGACGGACCTCGCAAAATGGTTGTGACTCTTTCTCTACAATCTAGCACCACCGGCCTCGCCATTCCTCCCACCGCTCCTTCTGGAAACCCTTCGGGTATGCACCCTTGCACAGAGGTCTTGGGATCCAAGCAACAGAGCTAGCAATGGCATCCCCTTTCTGGATACGGGGACGAAATAATAGCGAAAGGACACCATACTAGGGTGGACTCCGGCGAAGCCCTCGCAGAGGTGGGCGAAGAGGGCCATGAAGGAAATATGCCCTAGAGGCAATAGTAAAGTTATTATTTATTTCCTTATTTCATGATAAATGTTTATTATTCATGCTAGAATTGTATTAACCGGAAACATGATACATGTGTGAATACATAGACAAACAGAGTGTCACTAGTATGCCTCTACTTGACTAGCTTGTTGATCAAAGATGGTTATGTTTCCTAGCCATAGACATGAGTTGTCATTTGATTAACGGGATCACATCATTAGGAGAATGATGTGATTGACTTGACCCATTCCGTTAGCTTAGACTCGATCGTTTAGTATGTTGCTATTGCTTTCTTCATGACTTATACATGTTCCTATGACTATGAGATTATGCAACTCCCAATTACCGGAGGAACACTTTGTGTGCTACCAAATGTCACAACATAACTGGTGATTATAAAGGTGCTCTATAGGTGTCTCCGAAGGTACTTGTTGGGTTGGCGTATTTCGAGATTAGGATTTGTCACTCCGATTGTCGGAGAGGTATCTCTGGGCCCTCTCGGTAATGCACATCACTATAAGCCTTGCAAGCAATGTAGCTAATGAGTTAGTTACAGGATGATGCATTACGGAACAAGTAAAGAGACTTGCCGGTAATGAGATTGAACTAGGTATTGAGATACCGACGATCGAATCTCGGGCAAGTAACATATCGATGACAAAGGGAACAACGTATGTTGTTATGTGGTCTGACCGATAAAGATCTTCATAGAATATGTGGGAGCCAATATGAGCATCCAGGTTCCGCTATTGGTTATTGACCGGAGACGTGTCTCGGTCATGTCTACATAGTACTCGAACCCGTAGGGTCCGCACGCTTAAAGTTTCGATGACAGTTATATTATGCGTTTATATGTTTTGATGTACCAAATGAGTTTGGAGTCCCGGATGAGATCGGGGACATGAAGAGGAGTCTCAAAATGGTCGAGACATAAAGATCGATATATTGGACGACTATATTCAGACATCGGAAAGGTTCCGAGTGATTCGGGTATTTTTCAGAGTACCGGAGAGTTACGGGAATTCGTATTGGGCCTTAATGGGCCATACTGGAAAGGAGAGAAAGGCCCCAAAGGGTGGCCGCACCCCTCCCCATGGACTAGTCCGAATTGGACTAGGGAGGGGGGCCCTTCCTTCCTTCTCCTTCTCCCTTCCCTTCTCCTACTCCCACAAGGAAAGGAGGAGTCCTACTCCCGGTGGGAGTAGGACTCCCCCCTTGGCGCGCCCTCCTCCTAGGCCGGCTGCCTCCCCCCTTGCTGGTTTATATACGGGGGCAAGGGGGCACCCCATAGACACAACTTGATCGTTTGATCTTTTAGCCGTGTGCGGTGCCCCCTCCACCATAGTCCACCTCGATAATACTGTAGCGGTGCTTACGCGAAGCCCTGCGTCGGTAGAACATCATCATCGTCACCATGCCGTCGTGCTGACGAAACTCTCCCTCAACACTCGGCTGGATCAGAGTTCGAGGGACGTCATCGGGCTGAACGTGTGCTGAACTCGGAGGTGCCGTGCGTTCGGTACTTGATCGGTCGGATCGTGAAGACGTACGACTACATCAACCGCGTTGTGCTAACGCTTCCGCTTTCGGTCTACGAGGGTACGTGGACACACTCTCCCCTCTCGTTGCTATGCATCACCATGATCTTGTGTGTGCGTAGGAATTTTTTTGAAATTACTATGTTCCCCAACAGTGGTATCAGAGCCAGGTTTTATGCGTAGATGTCATATGCACGAGTATAACACAAGTGAGTTGTGAGCGATATAAGTCATACTGCTTACCAGCATGTCATACTTTGGTTTGGCGGTATTGTGAGATGAAGCGGCCCGGACCGAAATTACGCATACGCTTACGCGAGGCTGGTTTCACCGTTGCGAGCACTTGTTGCTTAAAGGTGACCGGCGGGTGTCTGTCTCTCTCACTTTAGTTGAACTGAGTATGGCTACGCCCGGTCCTTGCGAAGGTTAAAATAGCACCAACTTGACAAACTATCATTGTGGTTTTGATGTGTAGGTAAGAACGGTTCTTACTAAGCCCATAGCAGCCACGTAAAATTTGCAACAACAAAGTAGAGGATGTCTAACTTGTTTTTGCAGGACATGTTGTGATGTGATATGGTCAAGACGTGATGAGATATAAGTTCTTGTATGAGATGATCATGTTTTGTTGAAGTTATCGGCAACTGGCAAAATCCTTATGGTTGTCTCTCTATTGCATAAGATGCAAACGCCAAATAATTGCTTTACTTTATCGCTATGCGATAGCAATAGTTGCAAGAGCAATTGTTGGTGAGACAACCATGTGACGACACATTGATATAGATCAAGATGATGGAGATCATGGTGTCATGCCGGTGACGATGGAGATCATGACGATGCTTTGGAGATGGAGATCAAAGGCACAACATGATGATGGCCATATCATGTCACATATTTTGATTGCATGTGATGTTTATCTTTTATAGATCTTATTTTGCTTAGTTCGGTGGTAGCTTTATAAGATGATCTCTCACTAAATTATCAAGGTATAAGTGTTCTCCCTGAGTATGCACCGTTGCGAAAGTTCTTCGTGCTGAGACACCATGTGATGATCGGGTGTGATAGGCTCTACGTTCAAATACAACGGGTGCAAAACAGTTGCACACGCGGAATACTCAGGTTAAACTTGACGAGCCTAGCATATAACAGATATGGCCTCGGAACACGGAGACCGAAAGGTCGAGCGTGAATCATATAGTAGATATGATCATCATAGTGATGTTCACCATTGAAACTACTTCATCTCACGTGATTATTGGACATGGTTTAGTTGATTTGGATCACATGATCACTTAGAGGATTAGAGGGATGTCTATCTAAGTGGGAGTTCTTAAGTAATATGATTAATTGAACTTTAATTTATCATGAACTTAGTCCTGGTAGTATTAGCATATCTATGTTGTAGTTCAATAGCTCGCGTTGTTGCTTCCCTATGTTTTATGTATGTTCCTAGAGAAAACTAAGTTGAAAGATGATAGTAGCAATGATGCGGACTGGGTCCGTGATCTGAGGTTTATCCTCATTGCTGCACAGAAGAATTATGTCCTCGATGCACCGCTAGGTGACAGACCTATTGCAGGAGCAAATGCAGACGTTATGAACGTTTGGCTAGCTCAATATGATGACTACTTGATAGTTTAGTGCACCATGCTTAACGGCTTAGAATCGGGACTTCAAAGACGTTTTGAACCTCATGGACCATATGAGACGTTCCAGGAGTTGAAGTTAATATTTCAAGCAAATACCCGAGTTGAGAGATATGAAGTCTCCAACAAGTTCTATAGCTAAAAGATGGAGGAGAATAGCTCAAGCAGTGAGCATGTGCTCAGATTGTCTCGGTACTACAATCTCTTGAATCAAGTGGGAGTTAATCTTCCAGATAAGATAGTGATTGGCAGAATTCTCTAGTCACCATCACCAAGTTAGTAGAACTTCGTGATGAACTATAATATGCAAGGGATAACGGAAACAATTCCCAAGCTCTTCGTGATGCTGAAATCGACAAAGGTAGAAATCGAGAAAAACATCAAGTGTTGATGGTTGACGAGACCACTAGTTTCAAGATAACGGAAAAGGGAAGAAGGGGAACTTCAAGAAGAACGGCAAGCAAGTTGCTGCTCAAGTGAAGAAGCTCAAGTCTGGTCCTAAGCCTGAGACTAAGTGCTTCTACTTCAAAGGGACTGGTCACTGGAAGCGGAACTACCCCAAGTATTTGGCGGATAAGAAGGATGGCAAAGTGAACATAGGTATATTTGATATACATGTTATTGATGTGTACTTTACTAGTGTTTATAGCAACCCCTTGGTATTTGATACTGGTTCAGTTGCTAAGAGTAGTAACTCGAAACGGGAGTTGCAGAATAAACAGAGACTAGTTGAGGGTGAGGTGACGATGTGTGTTGGAAATAGTTCGAAGATTGATATGACCATCATCGCACACTCCCTATACTTTCAGGATTAGTGTTGAACCTAAATAAGTGTTATTTGGTGTTTGCGTTGAGCATGAATGTGATTTGATCATGTTTATTGCAATACGGTTATTCATGTAAGTTAGAGAATAAGTGTTGTTCTATTTACATGAATAAAACCTTCTATGGTCATACACCCAATGAAAATGGTTTGTTGGATCTCGATCGTGTGATACACATATTCATAATATTGAAGCCAAAAGTTGCAAAGTTAACAATGATAGTGCAACTTATTTGTGGCACTGCCGTTTAGGTCATATTGGTGTAAAGCGCATGAAGAAACTCCATGCTGATGGACTTTTGGAATCACTTGATTATGAATCACTTGATACTTGCGAACCATGCCTCATGGGCAAGATGACTAAGACTCCGTTCTCCAGAACAATGGAGAGAGCAACAGATTTGTTGGAAATAATACATACTGATGTATGCATTCCGATGAGTGTTGATGCTCGCGGCAAGAATCGTTATTTTCTGACCTTCACAGATGATTTGAGCAGATGGGTATATCTACTTGATGAAACACAAGTCTGAAACATTTGAAAAGTTCAAAGAATTTTAGAGTGAAGTGGAGAATCATCGTAACAAGAAAATAAAAGTTTCTACGATATGATCGCAGAGCTAAATATTTGAGTTACGAGTTTGGTCTTCAATTAAAACAATGTGGAATAGTTTCACAAATTCGTGCCACCTGGAACCCCACGGCATAATGGTGTGTCCGAACGTCATAACCGTACTTTATTGGATATACTGCAATCTATGATGTCTCTTACCGATTTACCACTATCATTTTGGGGTTATGCATTAGAGACAGCTACATTCACATTAAATAAGGCACCATCAAAATCCGTTGAGACGACGCCTTATGAACTATGGTTTGGCAAGAAACCAAAGTTGTCGTTTCTTAAAGTTTGGAGTTGTGATGCTTATGTGAAAAGGTTTCATCCTGATAAGCTTGAACCCAAATCGGAGAAATGCGTCTTCATAGGATACCCAAAGGAGACTGTTGGGTACACCTTCTATCACAGATCCGAAGGCAAATTCGTTGCTAAGAATGGATCCTTTCTAGAGAAGGAGTTTCTCTCGAACGAAGTGAGTGGGAGGAAAGTAGAACTTGAAGAGGTAATTGTACCTGCCACCTTATTGGAAAGTAGTTCATCGCATAAACCGGTTTCTGTGACAGCTACACCAATTAGTGAGGAAGTTAATGATGATGATCATGAAACTTCGGATCAAGTTATTACTGAACCTCATAGGTCAACCAGAGTAAGATCTGCACCAGAGTAGTATGGTGATCTTGTTCTGGAGGTCATGTTACTTGACCATGACGAACCTACGAACTATGAAGAAGCGATGGTGAGCCCAGATTCCGTGAAATGGCTTGAGGCCATGAAATCTGAGATGAGATCCATGTATGAGAACAAAGTATGGACTTTGGTTGACTTGCCCAATGATCGGCAAGCCATAGAAAATAAATGGATCTTCAAGAGGAAGACAGACGCTGATAGTAGTGTAGGTCTACAAAGAACTACTCACGCATCATCGAAGAGGCACCAATGGAAGTGGTGAACCCCTTCGTGATGGTGTCTAGATTGGATCTGGTGGTTCTGGACTCTACGACGGATGGAATGGATTTTCGTCAAGTCCCCTAGGGTTTGTGGAATATTGGGGTATTTATAGAGCAAAGAGGTGGTTCAGGGGGCACCCGAGGTTGGCACAACCCACCAGGGCACGCCTAGGCCCACTCAATGTCTTCTGGCCCAAAAAAATCCTCAAAACGTTTTGCTGCGTTTGGACTCCGTTTGATATTGATTTCCTGCGATGTAAAAAACATGCAGAAAACAGCAGCTAGCACTGGGCACTGCGTCAATAGGTTAGTACCAAAAAATGGTATAAAATTATTGTAAAACATCCAAGAATGATAATATAACAGCATGGAACAATCAAAAATTATAGATACGTTGGAGACGTATCACCAACATTATCCTTCCCAAGAGAATAGATATTATCAATAACAATTGGGTTGGATAAGTTACCACTAGTGCATGAAGAAGCGAATTGACCTTTCTCACGACATAAGTAGCAACGTCTACTCATCATTTTCTTCTCACTTGATTTCTCAACAAGAGAAGCATTAACTTGAGTCTTCTTGGGAAATGGCCTTTCTTCAACTTGAGGTTGAGCATGAGATTGAACTTGTGGGCTCTTCCCTTGTTGCTTGTCACTAATAGCCTTCTTCTTTAATGGGCAGATCTAAAATGATGCCCTTCAATTTCGCACTTGAAGCAAATAATCTTGGCCGAATTCTTGAGTTGTTCTTGGCCCTTCTTCTTGTTTCTCTTGGACTTCTTCTTCTTATTGGAGTTGAATCTAAGTCCACCTTTGTCATTGGGGGATTTTTGCACACTCAAGATATTTTTGAGTGTGGGCTTCCCTTCATGACACTTTTCCAAGTCTTTCTTCAAAGAAGTGACTTGGTCCTTGAGCTCTTTGATTTCTTCTACATGGTTAGTATCAGCACAAGTGCTAGAGGAAGTATAAGCTTCATCGTTAGAGCAACAAGGCAAGGAAATAAATTCATCACAATATGTGACAATGTTATGCATAGATGAATTACGAGGACTAGCACATGGCAAGATAGCATTTTGACTTGAATTAGTGCTAGTATCCACATGAGACTCACTAGATGTTACCTTGATAACCATAGCCTCATGAGCTATCTTTGGCACATTATGGGATACTATAAGATCATCATGAGAGCTTGTGAGCTTTACATGTCTTTCTTCCAATTTCCTATAAGTGCTAGATAGCAATTCAAGTTGAGCCCTTAGCTCAACATTCTCCTTCAAAATGGATGCCTCACTAGCACAAGCATCATCAATAATAGCAAGAGGATAAGGCAACTTGGCAAGCTCTTTAGAATATGAAGCTTTAAGTTGAGCATGAGACTCAGTGAGTTTGATTAGCCCACTCTTAATGACCGCCATTTTCGAGGTGCCCAAAGTCTTCAAGGAGTTTAGCGTGCGCAACTTCAAGCTTCTCTTTTTTAGTTTCAAAGACATTGGCCACCTCAAGGGCTCTATCATGAGATTCCTTCACTCTAGATAATTCCTTGGTGGTTTGTGCAAGTTCAAGAGCGTGCGAGAGGTCTGCAATCTCATTAGCGTAATCACGCTCATGACCTTCCATTTTGTCAATGGTAACCTCATGCTCGTCAAGACGAGATTCCAATTCATCAATATATTTCTTGCCCTAAAATAGCAATAGACATGATTTCCATGAAGTTGGAACGAGCAATTTTATTCTTAAGAAGAGCTTTAAAAATCATTTTGCCCTTAATTTTTAAGGAGGCAACAGTATCATTCTCTTCATCATAATCAACATCATCATCATTCTTGCCATCATCAATATCATCACAAGATATATTGGAATTCAAAGTGGGAGATACCTTTGAAGCCTTGGCCATAAGGCAAAATGCAATAGATGATGACGTAGGATCCCTTGAAGCACCATTCAAGACCACATCTTGATCCATGGGGTGTTGGGTTTCCTCTACATTGTTAGCACAACAATTCGAGGAAATAGATGAATTTTTATCATGGCAACAAGACATAGCAAGCATATCATCATGAGATTTAGTCAAGCAATTTCTACATGATGTGCAAGGACTATCAAAACATGCACATGAAACATTTGTAATGCTCGAAGTGCTAAAGTCCAAAGGTGAAGCATTGCAATAAGAAAGTGATGAAGGATTATCAACAATAAGCCCACTATCATCATTGCAATGAATACCACTACTCACCATGTCATTACCTTGTGGCAAACCACATGTAGGTGAAGTAGAATAAGTTGAGAACTCGACACGGCCGGAGGTGGAGGGAGAACAATCATCCCCACAAAACTTGGACACGCCATATTTATCTTGAAGCTTTGTCCACAACTCATGAGCGTCCCGGAACGACATGAGTTGAAATATAACTACATTGCTCAAAGCATCAAAAAGAACATTAGAAGCTTGAGCATTGAGATAAGAGTTTTTCTCATCCGCTAAAGATAATCTTTGGGGATCCTTTGGAGGAGAAAAACCCATATCTACAATTTGCTCTAAATTTGGGTCCATGACCCTAAAGAGATTAAGCATGTGAATTACCCAAACATGAAAATTTGTGTCGTCGAAACTAAGAGTGTCAAAGAACCCTAAACCCCTAGTCGACATCCTTACTCTCTAGGCGGTTAAGCCATATAAAGAGAGACGAGGCTCTGATACCAATTGAAAGATCAAGGATGTCGCCTAGAGGGAGGGTGAATAGGCGCTTTAAAATAATTACGGTTTACGCTTGAACAAATGCGGAATAAACCTAGCGATTAATTTGTCAAGCACAAAACCTACAAGAACTAGGCTCACCTATGAGCACCAACAACTTATGCTAAGCAAGATAAATAACTAGGTGATAGCAAGATATATGACAAGAAACAATATGGCTATCACAAAGTAAAGTGCATAAGTAAAGGGCTCGGGTAAGAGATAACCGAGGCACGCGGAGATGACGATGTATCCTGAAGTTCACACCCTTGCGGATGCTAATCTCCGTTTGGAGCGTTGTGGAGGCACAATGTTACCCAAGAAGCCACTAGGGCAACCGTAATATCCTCACGCCCTCCCACAATGCAAGATGTCGTGATTCCACTAAGGGACCCTCGAGGGCGGTCACCGAACCCATACACTTTGGCAACCCTCCTGGGGACAGTCACCGTTACCCGTCAAATTGCTTGAGGCGATTGAGGGAGTCCCGGATTAGGGGGTGTCCGGATAACCGGACTACCATCATCGGCCGAACTATCATCGGCCGGACTATCATCATCGACCGGACTCCAAGACTATGAAGATACAAGATTGAAGACTTCGTCCCGTGTCCGGATGGGACTTTCCTTGGCGTGGAAGGCAAGCTTGGCGATACGGATACATAGATCTCCTACCATTGTAACCGACTCTATGTAACCCTAGCCCTCTCCGGTGTCTATATAAACCGGATGGCTCTAGTCCATAGGACAACAACAACCATTACAATCATACCATAGGCTAGCTTCTAGGGTTTAGCCTCCTTGATCTCGTGGTAGATCCACTCTTGTAAACATCCACAATATCAATATCAATCAAGCAGGACGTAGGGTTTTACCTCCATTAAGAGGGCCCGAACCTAGGTAAAACATCATGTCCCTCGTCTCCTGTTACCATCCGCCTAGACGCACAGTTCGGGACCCCCTACCCGAGATCCGCCGGTTTTGACACCGACATTGGTGCTTTCATTGAGAGTTCCTCTGTGTCGTCACCGATAGGCTTGATGGCCTCTTCAATCGACAACGACGCAGTCCTGGGTGAGACTTTTCTCCCCGGACAGATCTTCGTATTCGGCGGCTTCGCACTGCGGGCCAACTCACTTGGCCATCTGGAGCAGATCGAAAGCTACGCCCCTGGCTGTCAGGTCAGGTTTGGAAGCCTAAACTTCACGGCCGATATCCGCGGGGACTTGATCTTCGATGGATCTGAGCCACAGCCGAGTGTGCCGCGCTGTCACGATGGGCACGACCTAACTCTGCCGTCGGACAGCACCTTGGAGGCCGCACATGAATCCGCTCCGGCCCATAGTCCGGAGCCGATCGCTTAGATCGAGGACGGATGGCTGGACACCGCCTCAGGAGCTGCAACTTCTACGGCGATGGAGCCGAACACTTATCTTGTCCCGCATAAAGCCCATGACTCCGAGGTGCCGGACCCCCTGCCGGACTCCGAACCTCCTGCGCCCCTGCTAGTCGAATCCGATTGGGCGCCGATCATGGAATTCACCGCCGCGGACACCTTTCAGCACTCACCCTTCGGCGATATCTTAAATTCGCTGAAGCATCTCTCACTATCCGGAGAGGCCTGGCCGAACTACGGCCAGGATGGTCGGGACGCGGACAATGAAGAAATTCAGAAACCCCCCCCCACCACCCACTTCGTAGCCACCGTCGACGATCTAACCGACGTGCTAAACTACGACTCCGAAGACATCAACGGTATGGACGATGATGCCGGAGACGATCAAGAACCAGCGCCTATAGGGCACTGGAAGGCCACCTCGTCACATGACATACATATGGTGGACACCCCAAAGGTAAGCTATACCGAGGAACAACGGGACGCGGCAGAGGATAATCCCGCCGATAAACAACCAAAACGGCGACGTAGACGCCGCCCTAAGTCCCACCTCGATCAAAGCAGCATTCCTAACGACCCAGCGATAGAGCAGGGCAAACCAGCGGACGACGAACATACAACCAAGCAACCATCCGAACAGGACGAACCGGATAATCAACCCCTTCACGGAGCAATCAACAGTCCGGGCACACCACCGGAGCATAAGAACCTTCAGAAAAGACTCATCGCCACTGCAAGAAGTTTGAAGAAGGAAAAACGGAAGCTCAAAACAGCGGAAGACATACTCAGAATGAAGTGGAGCAAAATACTCAAGACCGTAGACAAATATGGCAATGGCCATCAAACAAAGAGCTACCCGAAGCGCAAGCTGCTGCCAGAATTTGACGAGGAAGCCATAGAGCCCTCACAGTCAAAAAATAAAGAGGTCGCCTGGCCAGATAGACGGCCAGATGACAGGCCAAAAGCGACAAGCGGCGCCGCACACAAGCCGACTTATGATCCTGGGAAAATGGACGGCCCAACTAGGTCCATCTACGGGCCAAAAAGGAGGGCCCCAGGAAGTAACACAACACGACAAGTGTTCGAAGACAGCGGCACACCCAAATACAGGGGCGCCGCACACCCGCTATGTTTTACCGATAAGGTGCTGGATCATGAATTTCCAGCAGGGTTCAAACCCATAAACATAGAGGCATACGACGGCACAACAGACCCAGGAGTCTGGATAGAAGATTACATACTACACATACACATGGCTAGAGGAGATGATCTCCACGCCATAAAATACCTACCCCTCAAGCTCAAAGGGCCAGCTCGGCATTGGCCCAAAAGCCTACCAGAAAACACTGTTGGAAGTTGGGAAGAGCTTGAGGACGCGTTTAGAGCAAATTTTCAAGGGACTTATGTCCGCCCTCCGGATGCAGACGATCTGAGTCATATAACCCAACAGCCCGGAGAGTCAGCGCGCAAATTCTGGAACAGGTTCCTTACCAAAAAGAACCAAATAGTCGACTGTCCGGACGCGGAAGCCTTAGCAGCTTTTAAACACAACGTCCGAGATGAATGGCTCGCCAGAAACCTCGGCCAAGAGAAGCCAAGAACAATGGCCATGCTAACAAGCCTCATGACGCGCTTTTGCGCAGGAGAAGACAGCTGGCTAGCAAGATGCAGCACCAGCGACCCGAGTACATCCGAGATCAGAGATGGAAACGGAAAATCACGGCGCAGAAAAGATCAGCGCCGGAATAAAGAAAAAAGCCCAAAGGGCACGGCGGTCAACGCCGGATTCAAAAGCTCGCGGCCAAACAATAAAACACTGCCTCTTAAGGACAACAGCGACGAGCTATCAAATTTAAACAAAATTTTAGATCGGATATGTCAAATCCACAGTACCTCCGGAAGACCTGCAAACCATACCAACCGAAATTGTTGGGTTTTTAAACAGTCCAGCAGACTCAACGCCGGACACAAGGGGCTCGATGCGCCAAGCGAGGACGATGACGAACCCCACCAGCAGAGCACCGGAAGTCAAAAGACTTTCCCACAAGAAGTCAAAATAGTAAACTCACTTCATGTGATAGTACGGAAAACCAACACGGCACTCGCTAAGACAAGTGTCGCATGGTCCACCCCAGCGGAACACCGAGATTGGATGTCATAACCAATCACTTTCGACCATCTGGATTAGTCTAGAAGTATCCGGAATGCAGGATAGACTGCCCTGATATTGGATCCCATAATAGACGGACTGCAATTCACGCAGGTTTTGATGGACGGCGGCAGTGACTTAAACCTGCTATATCCAGACACAATCCGCAAGTTGGGATAGACCCTACTACAATTCGGCATAGCGGCACTTCCTTCAAAGGAGTGGCGCCAGGCCCTTACGCCAGGTGCACAGTTTCATTATTACTAGAAGTTGTGTTCGGGTCACCTGACAACTTCCGACGAGAAAAGCTAACCTTTCATGTCGCCCCATTTAAAAGTAGCTATCAAGCATCACTGGAACGGGAAGCTTTCGTCCGCTTCAATGCAATACCACATTACGCGTCTCTTACGCTTAAAATGCCCGGTCCACGTGGCATCATTTCATTAAAAGGTCGCCTGAGACCCCGGACACGGCTGGACGAGTCCGGAATAAATAAGCTAGGGGCTACCTAGCCACACACCCATTCACAAGGATGAACAGCATGCACACCCGTCCAGGATACGGCACAACGGAGACACAAACGCAGACGTGCAGTAGGGACCCGTTGCAAGGACTCTTTTCAGACTAAGACCCTACGTAAACCTTTCTTACTGTCTCTTGTTGCTATAATCCCCTGGTTTCTCATTATAACCAGAGTGGAAACTGGCGTTTTGGCATCAGCCGCGCCAGAAGAACTTGCCCGTACCTGGACACAAGGGGCTTAGGGCATTGTTTTGCCCGCTATTGTAAAGACCGAACACCTTCGGGAGTGTTCGGCATCTCGAGTTAGGCCTTATATGCATCAGCTCCGAATCATGAGATCATGGAACGCAGCCCGCCTATCCGCACTATCAAAAGATAGCGTATGCAGTGTTCATGGAACGCAGCCCGCCTCCGAAGATTCTATGCCTAGCGCCGGACTAAGAGTTCGTCCCTTTCCCCCCGTCCAAATTTTTTTTTACTTCAGCTGCCTTTTGTTTATCTTTTTCTTCTCAACCCTATTCATCAAAGCCTTAAAAGGCCTACGTGCGCATCGTTCGCGCGCAATTGATGTGCTATCCGCACTCATTATACCTGGGGGCTTCTTTACCAGAAGCTTAATTATAAGGGCTTCATGCTCAGCACATGTGTCAAGCCTCCACATGTACCTTTTATTCACCATTATATGCATCGATATGACTTAAGTTTTGGCCAAGATGGGTTGCCTGGCTCCTGTGCTTACCCCTACGTTCCTGATTGTTCGGCTAGGAGGTAAAGGGAGCACCTCTGCGATTGTTACTGCTGGGTCAGCCGGATGTGTACCTCAGACTGGGTGAAGCCGAAAGCTAGCGTTCTTAAGGGAATATTCGGTCGGTGACTTAAGAGATGATTTTTTATCCACTTATTTATCTGCCCCCAGATGTTTTTCTGCTTTTTTCGCAGTCCGGACATGCACTTTAGGGCATGCCACCCCCAGAGGAAAGGAACCCTTAACGGAACAATTCTCCCTGGAAGATGTTTCTTACTACCCATGTAATATAACATAACTAGTTGGGCACTTGTCTGATAAAGCACTAATGACCCCTATGCCTGGTCTCCATGCATACCCCGGTTGTTTCATAACCGAGAAGGTATTCGGACACACTCCGGACTCTAGGGTCCCGAGGTCGAAGCGAAAAGGTCGGCAAAGACAAACGATCTACAATCCGGCTAGAAGGCATTTTATATGTCATTTTATAATACATTGTCAAATCGACTGATTGTATTCTTCCTCAATCCCGTCTAACAGGTTGTCTAATTTACAGTCCTGTTGGGAAAATTTAGCGGCCAACTCTACTTGGCCGTATACTAAACTCACAGGGATCTCCTTCCCATCGGGCCCCACAGGTCCGACTTTGGCCGTGTGGTTGGGATCCGCCTTCTTGTACCGCGTCTTTACCATGGCCCAGGCCTCCCTGACACCTTGGTGGCAGGCTGAAATCTTCCATAAATGGAAGCGCTGCCGCACTCCCTGAAGCTTCTCCGCAAGCTCCCCAAGACCCTCGGGTAAGGAGAAGGCTGGCCATAAAGCCTGGATGACGCCGCTCATTGCCTGCCGAACTCGTTCGATCAGTTGCAACAATTCGGGAAGTTGATCACCCATTGATACGGGCATCTCCTCCGCAGGGCGACCTGTGAGCATACCTGCAGACATATTCTGTCAAATTGACTTCCTCGCCGAACTCTTCTTTTCAAAGGAGATCGCTCAAGCACTTACTATAGATGCCGCGACGAAGCCGCTGATTCTCCTGAACGGAGCCTGACAGCTCGGCCCAAACGCCTTTCAGCTCTTCTCCAAGCCGGGCATGGGCATCCTGGAGCTTGTTCCTTTCATGCTGCACCTTATGCAGCACCCTCTCGCCGGCCTTTAGTTGGCGCAGAAGTTCTTGCCTGTCCGGATCTTGTCCGGCAGCACCTGCAACGTCATTTTTTTTAAACTTGCGCAAAGGCCAAACGCTACTTATCTTTCTGTAATAATGTGTTACCAGGAGAGGTCCCTGTGTTTCCTCCTGCGCCAGAGAGTGCGACCTCAAGTTGGGCCTTGCACTCTTGCAGCTCCTGAGACAGTTGGGTATTCTTCTCGGTAAGATCCTACGTTTCATATGATCCTTAAATCAGTTAATATAACTAATTTAAGTCTCGGGGGCTACTGGCATATATAACTATTAAATTCTCTTACCCGTATGTCTTTTACATACTGCTCCGTGGCTCTGGTAAAACCATCTTGAGCAGCGCGAAGGTGCGGGTCCCCCGCGTTAAAGGCATTCAACGCCTCGGGGGAAAAAGCACGCGTCACGAAATACTGTCCAGCTGCGCCTGTGATTCATGGCACTCTCCACCTCAGACTTGGTGGCGGACAGTCTGTCGGCATCCTCCGTCGGAGGAACGTCTGGCTCGCGCCTTGCGCTCGCCTCCCCCTCCAGACCAGGTGCTGGAGCCTGGCTGGTAGAGGTTGGATTGGCAACCTCCACGCCCGCAGTCCGGCGGGCGCTTTTTTCCCTACAAAAGTCATGAGCACTCAAACGCTTCCTAGGAACGTTGCTCTAAATAATGAATTGTGAGCTACACCTTTGCGGCGATGTTTCAGTCCGCGCCGCACTCCTCTTCCGCCTACTGGTCCGGACTGGCCTTTGTTGGTCAGCCACCGCGGGCTCGGCTTCTCGCCCTAGGGGTGCCTCCTACACAGCGCCATCATATACGGTGGTCAGAAATAAGCAAGGAAGGAATGACGGTGTCAGGACTTCGGTCGCAATCACCTGGGAAGCCGGATATAGTCCAGGATAGTCGGCCATGATGGCGACTAAAGCATTGTCCATGCTGAGCTGGTGGAACACCCCGTCGATTAGCTCCACCTTTATGTTCGGATCCTCTTTGGAGGCCGGATCCCGGGGTCTCTCTAGATCCTCGGGTTGCGGAGCTGGACTTAGCATGTCCTCCATGATCCGGCGCAGCTCCTGCGTCGAAAGAAGAACACAATATAAGAAACTTAGGTTTCAAAAAGCATGGGTCAGGCATGCAGAGTGTTCGCTTACCCAAGGTCGGGGATTATTCATGGAGAACCCATTTAACGGGTTCGTCTGAAGGAAATCCTCCTTCTCCCCCTTATACAGGCCGGACAGGATCGTCACCAGATCTTCGACCGAATCTGGCCCTTGGCGGCCATGACGGGTGGCATCGTCCTCCCCATTGAAATCCCACATGGGGTGGCCCTGTATTGTAGTGGCTGCACCCCCCCCCCCCGCATAATGCATGTTGCCATGACTCAAATCATGGTCAACCCGGCATGGGCCAGTAACCTTATTCGGCCCATCAAATAATGGACGCTCTTGTCTTCCTCCAGTTGGGGGCTCCGCGGACGCCAACTAAGGCGTTTCTTCAGAGGAGCATTGCTGAACTCCGCGAGGCCGATCCGAACAGGGTCTGGCAGCGGAGCGTCTTCTGTATAAAACCATTCCGAAGGCCAGTCTTCGGACGCCTTCTTAGGGGTTCCAGATGGATATCCGGTCCCAGCAATGCGCCATATTTCGGCGCCACCCACTTGATATATGGACCCCTCGTGAGAGCGGGGTACAAGGCAGAACAACATCTTCCACAGCGCGAAGTGGGGCTCGACGCCCAGGAATAGCTCGCAAAGAGCTATGTAACCCGCAATATGCGGGATTGAGGCAGGCGTGAGGTGATGAAGCTGGAGTCCATAGAACTCCAGGAGCCCGCGGAGGAATGGATGTACAGGAAATCCGAGCCCCCTTATCAGATAGGGGACCAAGCATACCCGCTCCCCTTTGTTGGGACTTGGGGTAACCTCCACTTGCTTCCCACCTTTGTAGGTGGCCAGCCCGGCTCGAACCGGAACCATAAAGGCCGGAGGGAGATATCCCCCCGCTTGGAGCTTCACCAGCTCGTTGTGCGGAACAGAGCATCTCCTCCAATCTCCTGGCAAAGGGCTGGGAGCGTGAGAAGAGGAGACGTGTTGACGGTCCATGATGGAATGGATTCTTGGTCGAAAGCGCTCCGATGAGTATTTGCGGGAGGAAGATGGTGATTTGGATCTGGATTCTTGCCTCCCTTATAGGCAGATTATTCGCACAACTAGGGGGTAAAACATAAAAGACACCCTGGCTTTTCACATTCGCGCGACGCGTGGAAGAAGGCCATTATTGGGCGTGGAAGCCAAGACGCGCAACATTGATGAGGAAGCCGGACACTGTTCGGCAGGTACGTAGAACTTGAAGGAGAACCCGCCTTGCAACGCCGAAGACTACACACATGCTGGACTTATCGTCATTGAAGCCTGGTTCGGGGGCTACTGAGGGAGTCCCGGATTAGGGGGTGTCCGGATAGCCAGACTACCATCATCGGCCGAACTATCATCGGCCGGACTATCATCATCGACCGGACTCCAAGACTATGAAGATACAAGATTGAAGACTTCGTCCCGTGTCCGGATGGGACTTTCCTTGGCGTGGAAGGCAAGCTTGGCGATACGGATACGTAGATCTCCTACCATTGTAACCGACTCTATGTAACCCTAGCCCTCTCCGGTGTCTATATAAACCGGATGGCTCTAGTCCGTAGGACAACAACAACCATTACAATCATACCATAGGCTAGCTTCTAGGGTTTAGCCTCCTTGATCTCGTGGTAGATCCACTCTTGTAAACATCCACAATATCAATATCAATCAAGCAGGACGTAGGGTTTTACCTCCATCAAGAGGGCCCGAACCTGGGTAAAACATCGTGTCCCTCGTCTCCTGTTACCATCCGCCTAGACGCACAGTTCGGGACCCCCTACCCGAGATCCACCGGTTTTGACACCGACAGCGATCTTCACAACCAAATTGGAGACCCTGCCTCTTGCCCGGAGCTTTACACCACAATGATTGAGCTCCGAACACCAACAGCCGTCTAGGGCACCCAAGCACCCAAGAGGAACAAGCTCAAGGGTACGAAGCACCCAAGAGTAATAAGCTTCTCAACTTGTAACTTCCACGTATCACCGTGGAGAACTCAAACGAATGCACCAAATCCAATGGCAAGGGCACACGGAGTGCCCAAGTCCTTATCTTCCAAATCCTAGCAAAGCAACTAATGCTAGGGAAGAAAATGAGAGGAAGAACAAGAAGGAGAACACCAAGAACTCCAAGATCTAGATCCAAGGTGTTCCCCTCACATAGAGGAGAAAGTGATTGGTGGAAATGTGGATCTAGATCTCCTCTCTCTTTCCACCACAAAACTAGCAAGAATCCATGGAGGGATTGAGATAGCAAGCTCGAATAAGGTCGACAATGGGGGAAGAACACGAGCTCAAAGGATTAGGTTCATTGGGGAAGAAGACCCCCTTTTATAGGTGGGGAAAAATCCAACCGTTATGCTCACAGCCCGCACAAAGCGGTACTACTGCTAGGGTGGTGGAAGCCCTTAGAAAAACAACAGTGAGTAGGCAAAGGGCCAGTAGAACCGCCGGAGCAATACTATCGATCGTCCTCACGACACTACCGCTAAGGGTAGTGGTACTACTGCTTGCGAGCGCTACTAAAAAATACACCGGTGCCTACCACCGCTGGACTTATGATGAATTTTTGGTACGGAGTGGAAGTAGCCACAGAAGTAGCCGCGGTAGTACCGCACCCAAGAGCAGTAGTAAAAAATTACATCCCCTCCAAGTGGTAGTACTGCTCCTGTGAGCGGTAGTACCGCTGCAGCCTTTTTAAGGACACCAAAACTGATACAACTGCAAACGGACTCCGAATTCAACGAAACCAAGTTTGTTAGAAAGCTAGCAACAAGGGCTAACACAATCTTGATAGAAATAACAATAATAAGGAAATAAGAAAAAGGCCCATAAGAAAATGGTGAGAACCCTCCTCGAATAAGACCGGTAAAACCTCCAACACCGAAAACGCAATAGAAGAAGCATGTGAACCCCGTTTTCGATGAACTCGAGCTTGTCAAGAAGATGACCATAAGCTCCAAATCTCACAAGGAGAAAACCAAACAAGAACCAAGAAAGATGATGCAAGCATGCGATGGTTTGAGCTCTCTATGAATGATACGATCAACTACTCACTTGAGAGCCCCCCTTGATAGTACGACAATCGATCCTATAACCCGGTCTCCAAACTACCACCATGAGACCGGTAAAATAGAGAACCTATCAAGGCCAAACCTTTGCCTTGCACAAAGTCCACTTGAGCTAGATGTATACGATCTTGACTTCCTCAAGTTGGAGCACCTTTCTTGATTGCGTTTGCTCCGTGAAGACTAGTAGATTGCTCCCCCATACTCCACTATGGGTGAGCCACTCTTCAGCACATATTCACAAGTCCATTGTCACCACAATGGACGACAATCTTCAAGCACTTGATCTCTTCGTGATGCATCACTTGAACGTGCACACTGCAACCTAACCCCACAAAGAACTCTCACGAAAACCATCGGTTAGTACACAAAGCGTAATTGACAATGCTTACCTTACCATGGGATCACTTGATCCCTCTCGGTACATCTTCTACGCTTTGTGTGTTGATCAACTTGATTCACTCTTTGACTTAGTCTTGATCAGCCTCTCACGTGGCCAATCTTTAGGTAATTCCTTGAGTAGCACATTGGTTATCACAGACTCTCCTTGAAACCAACAAATGGACTCCAAGAAAAGCCTATGGACAAATCCTTCAAATATAACTCAAGGAAACCATTAGTCCATATAGATTGTCATTAATTACCAAAATCAAACATGGGGGCACCGCATGTTCTTTCACCTATCTTGTTTGTGTGCCGTCCCCTACTTGTTTGATAAACCTTTGTTCTTACCTGAGGGAAATACTATCTGGTACTACTCCCTTCAATCCCTTATATAAGGCCACTTCGTTTTTCGTGTCAAACTTTGACTTATAATTTTGGTCAACAAAGTATGTATTATATGTTATAAAAAATATATCACTGGAAAGTTCTTTGGAATGTGCATCCAGTGAAATACTCCCTCCATTCCCTTATAAAAGGCCACAAACTCAAATTACGGGTACCGAGATAAAATTTAATGACTGCTACCTCCGTCCTGGTTTATTGGTCCCCTTAATATTTTGTGCTAAATTTTGACCATAGATTTAATTAAGAAAATTTTAATGCATGTCACAAAAAAAAGTTCCATTAGAAGCTATGTTCAAATATGAGTCAAACGATATAATTTTTCATGACATGCATTAACATTTTGCCAGTTAAGGGCCTGTTCTGAAGTCCTCCAGCTCTACGCTCCGTAAACTCCAGATGGGAAGTTGAGCCGAATGTTTTCGATGTGAGAAGCTAGCTTCAAGAAGTTGTGACGACCCAATGTTATTTTGGTGGAGTTTGAGAAGCTGAGAAAATGATGCTCCACGGAATCCTCTAAAACGCGGAGTGCACTGAAATTACAAGGTGTGCCACCGCCAAGTGAAGGAAAACTTCATTTAACCTCTCTCCTTCCGTCTTTCTTCGTCAAAACAGCCTCATGCTTGTTCCTCAAACTGAAAACGGTCTCTCCTACCTTTTTGGGCTGCCAACCTGCCTCCAAGCCAGCCCAATATGCTGCAAGACAGCCCAACAACCACCGCTAGCCCAAAGTTGCGAGAGAGAACACTACAAAAAAATGACACATCCGTGACATTTTGGGCCGAACGAATTTTTTTTCTGTCATACATATGACACTTCTATGACGATAATTGTGACAAAACCCGGTATCATCATAGATGTGGTGGGATCCTACTTCTATGACAAAAAATCATGACAGAATATGGGCTTTTCATCCTGGGCGGGCCGGAGACGCAGCTGCATGACATTCTTTGGGCCGTCCATGACGGAAAAAATCGTGGTAGAAGCGAGGAGGAGGAAATTTTCGGGGAGTTGCCGGTTACGGTGGGAGGTCGGGGGCCGAGCGATGCACGTTTATCTCGTACACGTGCGAGGCGTTGGCTCTAACTGAACCCGAGCGAGGGTTGGGCTCTAACTGAACCCGAGCGATTGCACTGCAGGCTACGCGTTACTGAACCCGAGCGATCAATCGATGGCTGTTAACTGAACCCGATCGAGCGATTCCTTCGCTACTGCTGCTAACTGAAGCCGGTCGATTGGATGAACAGTGAGCATTGCGGGGGTGTGTGGGGGGGGGGGGGGTTGGATGAACAGTGAGCAGTGGCGTTGCCTCTGGATGAACAGGACCCCGTCTGAAGATTTCATAGTTCTTCTTCCATCACCCCTTTATATCCATTAGTTTTATCTTAATCACAAAGATTGATGGTTACGATTTAAGAAGATATATTGAAAGAAACATCCTAAAAAAACAACCTTTGTTGAACGTCAAATTCATTTGGAAAAGGTTCAGACTCTTTTTTTAGTTTCCTTTTTCGTGGAAACCATAAAATTGCTTGACGTGAAACGAAGCTGGCCCATACAAGTAGGAAAGTAGCGAGGATAGTTGCATATAGATTGTTCGTCTGATCTTTTTTCAATAGAAAAACTGTTTGTGCCAAGATTTTCCACGTCGATATTTCATCCGTAGTCGCACTGGGTTGGTCCGTCACCTGCCGCATCTCTGTCCAAGTTCTAATGGGTCACGTCTGGCCTGCGCGCATGGCGGTAGCTCTCATATAATAGCTCTCATCTTCAAGGTTTTCCAAAACGAAGTTGTCCATTGAGCCAAAACCCACGATTTTGAATCCCCCGCATCCTTGCTACCGACAACCTCATGAAATGAACATCAATCGCGGAGGCAGCGGCACCATCCAACGCGAGGCGCAGTGGCATGGCCTGAACCTCCCCATGCGGAGACGCACGAGATGAGGAAGGCATGGCCACGATCTCTCGGCATGGAGGTCGCCCTGACGATGCCCAATGTGCACGCGCGTCCCTCACACGCCAACTTTTCTATGGCCCAACACGATTGCTATCGCCCTAAGCCAGAGGAAGAGATCGAGCTGTTTGCTCACGCTGCCCCTCCCAATGGCACTGCTACAGGAGATCCCACCATTGGCGTCGTTGGCCTACACGCGGGTCTGCACGCAGCACACAGGTTTCCCTCATCGCGCTTGACTGGTCGACGCGGGTGTCAGACTGGACTGAAAGACCTTAGAGCAACTCTAGCAGACCCCGCAAAACGCCAGCCCACAAAACGCGTTTGCAGTTCGTGCAAAACCGCTTTTACGGGCTGGCGTGGGCTGACACAGATGCAGATTCCCCAAACGGACCCGTAAAAAAGTATATTCGTGAAATATATTTTTTTACGGGTCGGCTATGCAGGTTTTGCTCGGGCACCAGCGCAACGACCCGCAAACAAATAAACTGCAAATCTGAAATTTGTCATAGGGTTTCACAAACAAGTTCAAATTCAAATGACAACAGTTTGCACGCAAATAAAAGCGAAGTTCATTACGCAAAAGAGGGCACGCAAAAGTATGCACCCATGTCCGGCATCATCTTGGGGGTCGATCTTCACTCCGCGCCATGGAGTCCATCTTGAAGTTCATCGGCGCCACCGTAGCCACCTCCGTCGCTTGTTCCAACTCCCGCACTGAAATCATCCACATTGCCACCATATGGAGCAGAGAAAACATCACTGAAACTAGCAGACGGACCGGCCGAGGCGACCATTCTCCTTTTCAAGATCTCTCTCCTTGCCATATCATGTCATGTTTTGGTGACATCGCCCATGTCATTGCGGTTCATTGACATGATCTTGTTCTGTTCGGCAAGCAACAAGGTTATGGATTTGTTTTCAGCTGCGCGTGCTCTTCTCTCCTCAATGTCAGCTTTGCGGAGCCCCTCTTCCTTGAGCATTTGCCATTTTTCTTGCTTCTTTTTTGCCCTCCTCTCGGCCAACTCTTTCTTGATCTCCAATGACTTCAACAACATTAACTCATTTGATTGCACCATGGCGTCAATCTTCTCCCTCAAGCTCGATGCTTCTTGCTCTCTCTTTATCTTCTCTCTAGTCTTCTTGTCGCCATCAGGCTTGTTCAAATTTCTTGGGCCATCATCATCCTCATATTCATCCATGTTTGTAAGTGAGCCTCTCTTTGGTGGGGATTCTTTGTCGGTCAACTTCCACTTGTCGCACTTTTGGAGCAACTCCCAACAATGCTCTAATTTGAAGAATCTGCCTTCCGAAGCTTCCATGTCCTTGTATCTATGTTGAGCAATCTTGTTCTACACAATGTGAACAAGGTGATTCAATCATTTTTCATGATATATTATGATGATGCATAACTTGAACAAAGGCAAAGCAAACTCACATAGTCGGACTCCACGGTGCCACTTGGAGGTGCGTCGTGTACTTGCTCCAAGCAAGCTGCCCAACGGCTGCACATAGGCTTGATGTTCTCCCAATGACCTTGAAGCGATCGAAATGTGCATGGAGTCTTGTTGGGGTAGTTTTTCATAATGCGGAAGTATTGATCTTTGATCCTTTGCCAATATCTCTTGGCGGTTTGATTAGTACACGTGCATGCATCAAGAGACACCACACTCCATGCTTTGATCAAAGCTTGATCTTCCAAGATGGTGTGGTTCTTCGATCTTTGGCTTTTCCCAGCTTTTGCTTGTGAATTCTCAAATGCTTCTGCTTCGATCTCCGCCAAATCGTCCGCACAACCATGATCGTCCATGCCGCCCTTCGTTTCATTGTAGTCGAAAGGTTCGAAAGGGGCTTGATCAATGTCAATCGCATTCGTGTCCAACATGTTCACGAACTCAGATGTTGCATTGTTCGAACCACCGCTATACCGAACGATAACAAGTCACGAGCTATCGAAAAACAATGGCGAAAATGAAAGAGAATCATCAAAGTCCGAAGAGATATACCTTCTGGCCATTTCGTCGAACACCTCGCTCGCAGGGGGAGCGACACCGTTGAACAGCATTGCCGGAGCACCTCCTTGTGGGGGGATGGAGTGAGAGGTTGAAGAAGATTTGTTCCTTGAAGTCAGAACCTTTCTCCGCTTTGCGCCCGCGGCCTTGCCGGCCTTCTCCGTCGTCGGCCGGGATCGCACAGCGGCATTGGCGGCCGGAGCGCGGGCCATCGCGGCGGGGGCAGCCGGATTCCCTCCTTGCACAAGCATGTTGCCCTGGCACTTGCAGGCAGGCGTGGCGTGTGCTTGGGCGACGCCGGCAGGGCCTACATGGCCGGCGACGAGATCCGCCCGAGGGGAAGGGGCGTGCGCAACCTCGACGGTGACGGGGGACGGCATGGACTACAAAAAAAGACACATCCGTGACATTTTGGGTCGAACGAATTTTTTTTCTGTCATACATATGACACATCTATGACGATAATTGTGACAAAACCCGGTATCATCATAGATGTGGTGGGCTCCTACTTCTATGATAAAAAAATCATGACAGCAAATGGGCTTTTCGTCCTAGGCGGGCCGGAGACGTAGCTGCATGACATTCTTTGGGCCGTCCATGACGGAAAAAACCGTGGTAGAAGCGAGGGGGAGGAAAATTTCGGGGAGTTGCCAGTTACGGTGGGAGCTCGGGGGCCGAGCGATGCGCGTTTCTCTCGTACACGTATGCGCGTGTGTGCGAGGCGTTGGCTCTAACTGAACCCGAGCGAGGCGTTGGGCTCTAACTGAACCCGAGCGATTGCACTGCAGGCTACGCGTTACTGAACCCGAGCGATCGATCAATGGCTGTTAACTGAACCCGATGGAGCGATTCCTTCGCTACTGCTGCTAACTGAAGCCGATCGATTGGATGAACAGTGAGCGTTGCGGGGGGGGTGGATGAACAGTGAGCGGTGGTGTTTGCCTCTAGATGAACAGGACCCCGTGGTGTGGAGGGCTGGATGAACAGTAGACGGTGGAGGGGTGGCCGTGGAGGGGTGGTTGAACAGGACCCCGTGGTGTGGAGGGCTGGATGAACAGTAGACGGTGGAGGGGTGCCCGTGGAGGGGTGGTTGAACAGTAGCCGGTGGAGTAGCACGCGGTGGAGGCTGGATGAACAGGAGCCCGTGGAGGCTGGAGGAGGTCGATGGTGGAGATGAACAGTATCCCGTGGAGTCCCGTTTTGCGGTATGCCACACCCCTCCCGATGAACAGGACCCCCGTTTCGACCGTAGCGCTCCAACACAAGTCCGTTTCGTCCGTTTTGCGGTACGCCAAACCCCTCCCGATGAACAGGACCCCCCCCCGTTTCGACCATAGGAGGTCCGTTTCGTCCGTTTTGCGGTACGCCACACCCCTCCCGATCAACAGGACCCCCGTTTCGACCGTAGGAGGTCCGTTTCGTCCGTTTTGCGGTACGCCACACCCCTCCCGATCAACAGGACCCCCGTTTCGACCATAGGAGGTCCATTTCATCGTTGTGCGGTATGCCAGGCCCCTCTCGATCAACAGGATCCCGTTTCAAACATGGCCGGTCGAACACAAGGCCGTTTCCTCTGTTGTGCGGTACGCTAGGCCTCGTTTCCATCGCCTGTTCTGTCCAAGCCCTCCCGATGAACACGACCACGCATTCCATTCTGACCCAGCCGGTTGGCTCCCCATGAACACGACGACGACGTTGTTCCTCTGTTCCGACCCAACCATGTACGTATGCGCGAGTAGGCATTCGAGACCCTGCCCGTATGTATGTACGTGGCCGTATTTTCTTTCTTGCACCCTCGCCGATGTACGTACGTGTACATGCTACGTGCGCGCCTCTACTACGACACGTGCGCGCCTCTACAACGACCAATATGTACGTACACGTTCGTGACCAGAATGACAACCCTACGTACGCTTCGACCAGGTGGGTCCCGACTGTCAGGCACTTCCTTGCATGCGAAGATGTAGCTGGTTTGTCCCAGCAGTCAGGGGGGCGAATTGTTTTTTTTGCCCGGACGCACTTCCTTGCGTGCAAAGATGTAGCTGGTGGGTCCCAGCAGTCAGGGGAAAATGTTTTTTTCGTGAAATACGGTGGCCTGTCCGGTGGGTCCCCGCTGTCAGGTGGAGGCATAATAATTTTGCGCGTAGTAAGGAGGCACTTCCTTGCTGCGGCCGTGGACCTAGTTGTCAGCCTCTCCACGTACAGTCCACGTCCGATGGAAGCCATTCCTTGACCATGTTGACCACGCCGCGCCGAGAGCACCAGGGCGGTGGACGACGGCGAGGCCTAGGAAGGGGACGATGTGGAGCCGGGGAAGACGCGGCAGTGGATGCCCACGCGTAGAGGAGTACGAGGGTTCACTGGTTCACTGCGGTGTGAGGCTGCCGTCGCCGCAGAATAACAGGGGGTGTGGGTGAGTAGAGGGATGGCCTGGCCAGCCGTGGGAGTAGTAGGGGGCGGTGAGGCCTCCGCCGCATCACAGCCGGCCACGGGAGGCAGGAGCACGAGGCACGACCGGTGCTGGTTTGGGCGGCTGGAGCAAGAAGACCAGAGGTTGAAGAAGCATTACGACCGTTGGATGGACATTGTATGGTCACTGGAGCTAGAATCGTGCATATTGACTAAGTTGACAAAGCCCTCCGTCCCCGTCAACTTAGTAGGCCCACAAGTCAGCCTGCCACTATACTGGGTACCAGCTAACAGGGGGAGTATTCATTTTTTTGTGCGTAATAAGGAGGCACTTCCCTGCGTGCGAAGATATAGCTGGTGGGTCCGAGCTGTCAGCGGCGGTAACGTTTTTTTCGCGAAATACAGAGGCCCTTTCGGTGGGTCCCTGATGTCAGGTGGAGGAATCATTATTTTGCGCGTAATAAGGAGGCATTTCCTTGCGTGCGGCCGTGGACCCAGCTGTCGGCCTCTCCACGTACAGTCCACTTCAGATGCATGTCGGTCGTTGACCACGTTGACCAGGCCGCGCCGAGAGCACCAGGGCGGTGGACGACGGCGAGGCCTAGGAAGGGAACGACACGGAGGCAGGGAAGACTCGGCAGTTGTTTCCCACGCGGAGGGGAGTACGACTGTACGAGGGTTTACTGGTTCGTCTGCCGTCGCCGGAGAATAACAGCAGGTGTGGGTGAGTAGAGGGATGGCTAGGCCAGCGATGGGAGTACGGTGGGGCGGTGAGGCCTGCGCGGCAGCACAGCCGGCCGCGGGGAGGAGGGAGCAGGCAGTCCCGCCGGCGCTTGTTTGAGCGGCTGGAGCAGGAAGAGCAGAGATTGAAGAAGCACGACGGCCGTTGGATGGACATCCAACAGTCACTGCTTGTGCGTCAACCTTTTTTTAGGAAAGCCTCAAATCTGTGGAAAACAGCATACAACCCATCTGCCATTATTTCTAATAATTTACAGCCCATTTGCTAATTCTTAAGGTTTTTTTGGAGCCCATATTCTTTTTGTTAGCATTACAGCCCATATTGTGGCCACGGTTAAAAAATTATACGAAATTTTGCATATTTCGGTGCGGTCCGAACTGTTTTTAATCCCGAAATTTCGACTCACATTCAAACTGATTTTAAAAATAAATGTATATCAATATAAAATCCAACAAATTCTCCACGCATAAAAATTAATGTAATTTAAAATCTCGAAATGAAAAAAGATATTTGAAACTAATTGCCGGTTTGATGTGTTTTAAAAATGTACAGCCCATTTCTCATTACTAATAGGCCATTTTCTCGGCCAGCCAAATGAAGCTCTCCTCATCTTGAAAGATTTGCAGCCCAACAGGCCTGACAAAGCGACTTACTTGGCGAATCACAAAAAAAAACTGGGTTGTGGCCTTGGACCCAGCTGTCAGCCTCTCCACGTACAGTACTCTTCCGATGGAAGTCGGTCGTTGACCACATTGACCACGCCGCGCTGAGAGCACCAAGGCAGTGGACGATGGCGAGGCTTAGGAAGGGGACGACGCGGAGCCGGGGAAGATGCGGCAGTGGATGCCCACGCGGAGAGGAGTATGAGGGTTCACTGGTTCGGCTGCGGCCTGAGGCTGCTGTTGCCGCGGAATAACAGGTGGTGTGGGTGAGTAGAGGGATACCCTGGGCCAGCGGTGGGAGTAGTAGGGGGCGGTGAGGCCTCCGCGGCATCATAGCCGGCCACGAGAGGCAGGAGCACGCGGCACGACCGACACTACTTTGGGCAGCTGGAGCAAGAAGACCAGAGGTTGAAGAAGCACTATGGTCGTTGGATGGACATCGTACGGTCACTGGAGCTAGAATCATTCATATTGACTAAGTTGACAAAGCCCTTCGTCCTCGTCAACTTAGTAGGCCCACAAGTCAGCCACCCACTATGGTGGGTCCCAACTAGCGGGGGGTATTCATTTTTTGGTGCGTAATAAGGAGGCACTTCCTTGCGTGCGAAGATATAGCTGGTGGGTCCGACCTGTCAGCGCGGGGGGACATTTTTTTCACGAAATACAGAAGCCCTTCCCACGTACAGTGCACGTATAGTGCGTAATAAGGAGGAACTTTCCTTGCGTGCAACCATGGACCTCGTGGGTCCCAGCCGTCAGGCTCTCCACATACAGTCCTCTTCCAATGACTCTCGTAGGTTGACCACGCTGCGCCGAGCGCACCGAGGTGGTGGACGATGGCAAGGCCCCAGACTGGAACGACCCGAGGATGGGGAAGACGCGGCAGTGGAGTTGCAGACGGAGAGGAGTGGGAAACTTGACTGATTCGGGTGCGGGGTGGGCCTACACTCGGCAGAGAATAACAGGAGGTGCGGAGTGGAGGGATGGCCTGGCCGTCGGCGGGGTAGCGTTTCGCTGAGGAGCGCAAAACAACGCCGCTGGACGCCGAAGGCTGGAGCAGGCGGTTCTGGCAGCGCTGGGGGAAGAAGACGAGAGATTGAAGAAGAATGCCGGCCGTTGGATGTAAATCCAACGCCTTCTTAGGCTTCGACCTACTGGCCCACATGTCAGCCAGTCCATTTGTTTTTTAGTCCATTTGGTGGGCTGGGTGAAACAATGATGTAGCATCTATGCAGCCCGTTTAAATCCCATTTGCATTTTTCTCGAAATCCGCGGACTTGCTGGGCTGGGTGAAAATATCATGTTGGGCTAGACGGAGAAATGTTATAAAAACATAAACACATGATTGCACGTCAGTAAAATCTTTGCAAGCTTATGTACGCAATCACTAGGAGTTAACTTGGCAAGTTATATATAAACAATTATTATTATTATTTTGTAAGAACTTTCAACTTACGAAATAAAATATCATTTTAATTTGATGAGTTAATAGTACGTGGGGTATTATTATTTTTTAGGCTAGACGTGGGACAGTTGAGTTGGTTCTAGGGGAAAGTACTGGGAGAAAACTCAGTTTACATCGAAAAAGAAAGTGGGAGAAAATTCAGAGACCTGCTGGGTCCACCTGAGGAGAGGAATATGTTGGGAGGAAGGAGATTCAAAGCACGGCAGCCGAGTGAACTAGTTTTTTTACGGACAAGTGAACTAGTTTACATACATAAGCAAATAGCCACTAAAAAAGCAATCAGGTTAATGGGTTCTTAAAAGAAATATTTCGGACAAAACAGATAATTACGACACATAGGCTAATGCATGAAACACTCAGATGATAAAGGTGCTTATAAACAGATAAAGTACAACATCTAGACCTTCCTGGCACGCTTGATCATGACGCTGCGGCTGTCCGTGTACTCGTCGGTTACGGGAAGCAGACACGCCCTCATGTCCAAGATCTGCCTGTACATGTCGTAGCATGCGTATGCGTCCTTGGCCGCGTAGGTTATGTAGGCTAGATTCAGAGGTACCTCCCACGTGTTCAGGTCGTCTTCTTTCATGTTGGCGTATCAGGGGTCGATGATGGTCTCAGCGAGGTCAACCACGGAGTCCTTCTCCTGCCCGTTGCTGATGATCTTGTATTGCTTCTGGATGTCGACAAGCTTGTTGCACCAGATGGCCGAATCGTCGCGTTCTTCCTTCTCTCCACCGTAGCGAAGGTGCAGTCGGCGCTGCCGATGAAACGGGCGAATGCTCCAGAACCTGGTGCAGCCATAGGACTGAGGCGAGGCAGAGCTTCACCGAGTCCGTATCGTTGGTGTACATCACATTCAACTTGGTGCAGCCATAGGACTGAACGGCGAACTAACTCCTTGCTGAAGTCCATATCCAGCAGGCTCACCCCTCGGATCGCCATTGGAGTCTCTTCGAGTGAACGAGTGTGTAGGCGGCGGCAGCAGTTCGTTTTTCAGCTCTTGGGGAACTGGATTCAACAGTAAGCTGAGTGTGTACAGGCGACAACAGTTACTACCCCTCCCTCGTCCGCTGCACGCCCGGCAGAAGATGCACCCTCGGCGCATTCAAACGCCTCCATTAAGAAACCTACTCCGGCCACACGTCGGTTCACGAGCGGGTCTGTATTGGTACTGTAATAACAGGAGTTAGTGGTCACTTTACTTAAATTTAATTAGCTTTAATAGAAATTTATACTTAAAACAAGCAATGCATTGGCTCGTTCTATCAGTGCCACGGGATCAACATGCACAACAATTAGAATTATTATTCTCAGGACGCACACGATCAGCACATTTGTCGCACTTTCACAAAGATAATACTACCAAGTTTGAACTGTTTGTTATGGTTGTTGTCCTCTGCATCATCATGCCGTGTTTCCCAGCTTGCAAGATTCAGAACCAACAAATAAGATCCAAATAATAAGTACAACAAAGATGCCTACACATCTCATTGATTCCCAGCTTGCAAGATTCAGAACCAACAAATAAGATCCAAATAATAAGTACAACAAAGATGCCTACACATCTCATTGATTCCCAGCTTGCAAGATTCAGAACCAACAAATAAGATTCAAATAATAAGTACAACAAAGATGCCTACACATCTCATTGATTCCCAGCTTGCAAGATTCAGAACCAACCCATTAGAGCCTTTTGATAAAGTGAATATCGGGATTAAATCCATCTTGGCTAGCCATGTCATACAATCGAAGAACTTGGCGAATGCTCTTGACCGTCACAACATCTGTAGTTGAGTATTCCGTTTGCACAGCATGTTTGCACAGCACAAACAAGGAGACAGGAGAGCATGATTTCACTTTAATAGCGGCCTCCTTGAACTCAACCTCCAGCTCCACTAGGATGAGGTCTGCCTGGAGTTCCATGATTCAATTCATGCGCCTTTTTCTGCGGTTCACCTGAAATGAAGCAAAGATTGCATCATTCAGCTAGCAAGAAGTACTTGCTCTTGTGAGCTGGCAGGTTCTTCTTTAGTAGTTGCACTAAAATTGAGGAACATTAAGGTTGGCTGTCCGGCTCATGTAAGGTGCAACTATAATTTTCTTATCCTTTTGTGCAGTTCCACTAAAATAAAGTGCCATTGTGGTGACAGTGACGGCTCCATCTTGCAAAGGCTAATAAAATGTTGCACGAGATTACCAGCAGAACTTGACGGAGATTTTGGAAACTCCAATCACCATTTTGTGCAGTTCCACCAAAATTGAGAGATGTTGCCCACGTGACATTTTAGTTGAACTGCACAAGACACTCATTCCAAAAAAAGTGTTTTGTGCAGTTCACCAAAAGGTCACAATAGCAACAAGGTGAAATTGATATCCCTATCTGCACAAAATGATAGAAAGTAAAAAGTTGCTGGTCAATAAGAATATACGAAACATATACAAAATGAAAAGAAGCATCTTAATTATGTTCATGACAATCACGCAAGGACAGTAGAAATTTTAAAATGTCAGCAATGCTTCATGTTACCAGAAGCATTACGACCAACAATGAGATTCCTCAAATATGGGATTACTTTAATGGTGGCATTGCTTGTTTACCAGACACAGTAAATCAACAGCAGCTAAAGAGTTGGTTTAAGGGCATGGGACCGTGGGGACACCAGGACACTCAGCAGCGTAAAGGAGCAACTTACTTATCATACTGGGGAAAATAGCAGGCGTGCCATTTGTAACATAGTTTAATTGCATCTTATCACTGGAGGCATTAGATTAACAATAACATTGGTTAGACATGTCCCTAAGGTAACAGTGTGATCGCTTCATTTTGCATGTGCCCTTACATTAACAAGGGCAAAAGGTTGGTATAAGGACATGCAACAGTGGACGCATCAGCACAATGTACCTACAAGGAGGCATAAAGTGGTGATGCCGAGCTTGTTCACGCTATGTGAGGACAGCAAACCTAATCCTGGAGACCTTTTACTATGTGAGGGCAGCAAATCTAATCCTGGAGACCTTTTACTATGTGAGGGCAGCAAATCTAATCCTGAGACCTTTTACTGTGTGAGGGCAGCAAATCTAATCCTGAGACCTTTTACTATGTGAGGGCAGCAAATCTAATCCTGAGACCTTTTACTATGTGAGGGCAGAAAATCTAATCCTGGAGACCTTTTACTATGTGATGGCAGCAAATCTAATCCTGGACATACTCTGTTGACTTGTCCACCAGCCGCCACTTTCTATCCTTTTTCAACCAATAATAGATCTGTTCCTTATCCAGTTTGTACTGCGTTTTCCCATTATTTCCCTTTTCAACCAAGAGACCGGTTGGGTATCCGGTCTCTACTACTTTCACCATATTATTTCCTCTTTGAATCAAGTCCTAGATTCATGCTACAACTTTCCCCCCTTTCTTCGTTGTTTGAACAAAGCCCTAGATTCGAATGCATGAAGTAGCTTTACCTCTAATAATACTAAAAATTTAGGTGGCTTTGGAAGAGCTGATGGGAGTAGAAAAAGATGCACATGCAGACACGTGGGGAGCTGGGGCAGTAGAGCAAGGCCGCTTTCGAAGAACTTATACCTGAGGGTCGCCGGGATGTCGGCGGCGGCAGGTCGGATCTGCGGACAATACGGCAGGGAGGAAGAAGGGTCGGAGGACCTCCCGAGCCGGCGCTGTGTCGGAGAGAACGGCATGGGCAGAGGATCGGGCCCCTCCGGCAGCTGTGGGTTTCCTCCCTCGGCGGCGATGACCGCGTGAACGATGCACCTTTTAGTCCTCTACACACACCGGCCGAAGGGATCCGGCCGGATCTGTGACCAGCGGTGAGCAGAGAGAAAATGTCGCTACCGCTGTCTTGTTTATATCTGGAGAGGATGAGAGAATGAAGAGAGCAACCCTAGTAAAGCAAGCGCTCAGGCCCCTGCGTCCATATATAGTGGAGTGATTATCTTTTTTCTCTCCACAACAAGCGTTTCAATTTGTGTACGTGGCATTAAAGAAAAGAAACTCTCTATTTAAGGTGACTACTCTACGACTCCTACTTACTACTACAGTACTACCTCCGTCCTGGTTTATAGGTCCCTTTTATAGTTTGTGCCAAATTTTGACTAAAGATTTAACTAACAAAATGTTAATGCATGTCAAGAAAAATTATCTCATTGGATTCGTATTTGAACATAGTTTTGAAAAATATAATGTTTGGTGACATGCGTGAACATTTTCTTAGTTTAATCTATGGTCAAAATTTGGCACGAAATACAATGGGGACCAATAAACCCGGACAGAGGTAGTATTGTTCACTTGTGCTCCCCGCCCCTCCATTCATTGAACAACCCCACGGGTGAATAAACATACGGTAAGTACTGTATTTATATAGAACGAACAAGCTCGAACTATTTTCGCGTAGTTAAAAGTTGAGGGCGGGGCTTTTCCCGGGCAGTACGCGCGGCAGTTTTCGGGTAGGCGGTTTGACAGAGAGGCGAGGAGGGTGAGCGAGTGGGGCTGTGCGATTTGACGGCGCGTTACTGCTGGAAAGACTTGTGATATGACCACTCACTATAGTCATGAATTACTGGCGCTCCGACCGGGGTGATGCCCCCCTTCCGTTCCGCGCTCTAATCTGGTGCATGACACGTCGACCCGGATGTTGGCTCTCCCACATGTCGGAGTAGTAATAAGGAGCAAAGAATGATGCGGTAGGAGTATACTACTCCCTCCGTTCCTAAATATAAGTCTTTGGAGAGATTTCACTATGGACCACATACGGAGAAAAATGAGTGAATCTACACATAAAATGCATCTATATACATCCGTATGTGGTCCACAGTGAAATATCTACGAAGACTTATATTTAGGAACGGAGGGAGTACTACTCAGGTCGGAGGAGTGCGAACCACGGCAGCCCAGTGAACCAGCCGTGCGAACCACGGTAGCCCAGTGAACCAGCAGTAGAAAACAATGTGGTGATATGGCCATAAAAACAATGTGCTACGGTCCACACTGTAGCATGTACAGTAACACTCCTCTTTGTTTGGATCCCTGAGTTAGAGCTAGTTTGGGTTGAAATAGCCTCAAATTATCGAAACAAGAGGGGTTAGTTTGAGCTAGTTTGCTCTAACCTAGCTAAAAAAACTAGCCCGGTGGAGAGGTTCTAATTGGGTTAGTTATCCTCGGGCCCACTAAAAGAGAACTAAAAAAATCTCACCTGCCCGCACCAGATCGCTCCCCTAAAAAAATCTCACCTGCCCGCACCAGATCGCTCCCCCCCTCTCGCACGACTCCTCTCTGTTCCCCATAGGGCCGCCCGCCCAAGCGCCGCTCGCCCTCTCTCTCCTTCGGCCGCCCTCTCCTTCCGGCCTCCGCCGCCCTACTCCGGCCGCCCTCTCCCTCTGACCTTTGAAGGTCACCCCGCTCCCCCTTCACCAGTCATTTTTCTCCCTCTATCGTGCACGGCGGGTGGCGCATCTACCAAGGAGGTCGTGAGAGGGGTGAGTTTGTTCGTTCCTTCTCTGTCTCACGGCCATATCATTGATCTTGCTTGCTCTAGCGCTAATTCTGATTTGGAAAAGTAGATCCTGATCAAACTTGCTATATATTTGTGGTGCACGCATGGAATTGTCTGATGCTGCTTGAGGAGGTAATAAATCTTTCTAGAGGCCCAAAGATTCAGGTCACCTTTCTAGGTATTTCAATTTCAGGCTTGCATTATTTGTAGAGGCCCAAAGATTCAGTTCACCTTTCTAGGTATTTCAATTTTAGGCTTGCATTGTTTCTAGAGGCCCAAGGATTCAGTTCACCTTTCTAGGTATTTGAGTTTCAGGCTTGCATTATTTCTAGAGGCCCAAAGATTCAGTTCACCTTTCTAGGTATTTCAATTTCAGGCTTGCATTATTTCTAGAGGCCCAAAGATTCAGTTCACCTTTCTAGGTATTTAAGTTTCAGGCTTGCATTATTTCTAGAGGCCCAAAGATTCAGTTCACCTTTCTAGGTATTTCAGTTTCAGGCTTGCATTATTTCTAGAGGCCCAAAGATCCAGTTCACCTTTCTAGGTATTTAAGTTTCAGGCTTGCATTATTTCTAGAGGCCCAAAGATTCAGTTCACCTTTCTAGGTATTTCAGTTTCAGGCTTGCATTATTTCTAGAGGCCCAAAGATTCAGTTCACCTTTCTAGGTATTTTAGTTACAGGCTTGCATTATTTCTAGAGGCCCAAAGATTAAGTTCCCAGTCGGCGGCAAGCGGCCCTACTACCCATGCCGGTGTCGACCTCAACTTGCAAGGGCCGGCGTCGGAGGGGTTCCCGGGGCTTGGGCTCTACAGAGCCTTCCTCCATAGCAACGATGGCGAGCTCCTCCCTCGGTGCGTGAGGGGCTCCGGGCTCCCTCCCTATCGTGAACGACTTCCGTGATGAGTTAGCTCAATCTTTGTTTCACGAAGTGTTTTTTTATTTTGTGAAGCTTGATTGATGACTTGTATGTTTAAGTGGGATATCTCATTTGTATGGACAAAGTAAAAATTATCATGTTTTGCATGCTTGATTTGTATAGATGGTTCGTTTATGTCAATTGTGAGCAGGAGGAGGCCACAGAAGAGCCGGCCACACCAAGAGGGTGCTTGGATCCAAGGGACTTATTTTAGTCTGACTAAAAATAGGGTCCAAAGTAGTCAAATGATTGAGATAGAGCATTTATTGTCCATCTAACCCTGCCATCCATACACCTCTTTGGTTTAGAGTTAGTATAGGGTTAGAATCTAACTCTAACCTCTAACTGAGTTAGAGTTCTCCTCGTCTCGGTTCATCACCATCAAACTTTCCCCATTCCTATGTTTTCAGTATCCTGCGAATCAAAGAGGCCCTTTTTTCGGGAAAAATCAAAGAGGCCCTTAGACTGGTTTAGGTCCGGTCATTTTTTATAAACGTGTTATGTCCAAAATTTAATGAACGTGCTCCGGTTTCCATGAAAATAATCTGTTTTCATGTAGTAATTCATTTATTTATTTATTTATTCTTCTGTGGGGGGTTTGCATGTAATTCGTGAGGTCTGAAATGTAAAATACCCCGGCATATGCTCCGAGTCGTGCATGCACTACGACCCAGATGCTCTATGTCCCACATGTCGGTGAATCGGAGCACATGGAAATAGCCTAGGAGTACATATAGGAGCATAAATGCGTGAAAAAATATGTACTGTGAAGCGTAGCCGCGGTTCAAAAAGGAGACCTAAAGTGATGACAGCTATAGGTCGCACGCACCCAACTAGTGGTACTAGACATACGACTAATTTTTCCCTCAAAAAAAGAGGCACGGGTGCTCAGTACTCCTATTCTATAAACACGAGTCCCATCTGACAACAGCGTCCGTGCTACAGCTAGCTCTCCTCCCTCGTTTCTCTCTTCTAATTCTAAACTCGACCGACGCCCGGTGGGTGGGGTGGGTTTGCTCAACTGTGGCCCCACCTCACAGCGAAAACGTTACGATTGGAATAAAAAATGCCATATACTCCCTCCATTCATAAATAAGCCTTTTTAGATACTAGTTCAAATGGAATACAACATACAGATGTATGAAGACATAGTTTAGAGTGTAGATTCACTCATTTTGCTCCATATGTAGTAGTCACTTTCTAGAATCTTTAGAAAGACTTATATTTGGGAATGGAGGGAGTACTATACTAATAAAACATTAAGGCCACGAGGTGATGCAGTGCTGGTTACAGGAGGCAAGAAGAAGAGATGCATCCATCGACGATGTCCACCTCCTCGACTCAGGGCGCCGGCCCACCGAACGGCACCTAAGTAGCAGCGGCTTTCGTGGCCAGGTCAACGTGCTTCTGAACATTGGCGTCCAAAGTTTCCAGCCGCTGGAAGAAGGCCAACGTCTTTCTGTCCTCACTTGCCTTGTAGTGGCCTATATAGACGATTTCCTCATAGACGTGGATGTGCATGTCGACGGTTTCTTGCATGGCGAGGCGCTGCGCGGCGAGCGCGGCCTCGAGGTGCACATTCTTCATCGCGACCTCCGGCACCTGCAGGGCCACCAGGGCTTGAAAGAGTTCGTCACCATGTAGGCCGATGAGGGTGGCAGGCAATGAGGAGCCTAGGCGCGCAGGCTGGAGCAGTACGGCAAGGTCGTCCGCGCTTCTTGACAGCGGTGAACTTGCGGATGGAGTTGACCATCATGCCGTCCATGCGAGAGGCGAAGCCGACGTCGGCGAGGGCTACGATGCCTGCGGTCGCCAGCACCGTCTGGAAACGCTGTGCGGTGCGGGGCTGCAGCTTGGCGCCTTGGATGATTTGGCACACCGACTGCCGCTCGCGTCCATCGCCTCCATAGGTGCTTGTGGCTTCTGGTCACTTGGTCTTGGATTGGAGTGAGCAGTGTTACGCAGAGACTTGGGAGTAGATGGATTGGAGTGGTGGGGCGCCTTTATTATATGAGAGTCCAAACTCTGTTGCATTCACATCGTGCTCGCTCTAGTCTGCTTCTCCAATTAATTCCCTCTGCATGTAATTGAGGATGCATCATTGACCATTTAGCGTCTCGGGAACCGCTACCCTCTTCCTCCTTGGCATTCAAGCACCTATGGACCCGTCGATGACGAGGTGCCTATGGGGACTTCATAAATTTCAAGATGATAGTGCCGTGCGTGCGTGCGTTCATAAGGGTGAGTGTATGCGCGTGTATATGAGCGCTTGTGTCTGTACTGTGTCAAAAAAAACAACGTAAATGCGTGTTAAAAAGAGACTAGTCAGTATACTCAATATTGTGCACCTCGGAGAGGAAAACGATAGAAC
The DNA here is from genome assembly GCF_018294505.1 of Triticum aestivum. Lineage (NCBI taxonomy): Eukaryota > Viridiplantae > Streptophyta > Magnoliopsida > Poales > Poaceae > Triticum > Triticum aestivum. Next base: position 680,585,518 of record NC_057795.1, on the reverse strand, counting down.
TAGTACATATTTATTTACGGTGCAGATTCACTCATTTTGCTCCATATGTACTCCGTCTCGGTGTAGTCTAGTCACTTGTTGAAATCTCTAGAAGGGCAAATACTCCTTTCTGGTTTACAGGGCTATACTAGTAAGTAGTTGTACGTACTAGTACAATAGTGGGCTCACATAGCAATTTTGTCTCATGCAAGAGCCTGGCTATATGCGTGCTCCAATGTTCGCAACTGCAACGTTCGGTTTGCGCTTGGCTCTTCGCCTCTTCGAGAAGACGAACAATGATGTTACTACTAATGCTTCTACAGTGTCGAATCCACTGCTGCATGTCCGTCCACCACGAGCGGGACGGATAGCTTGTTGTAGAAGTACTAGTAAGCAAAAGCCTGTCATCGTTTGCGAGCAACAACGCGCATGGGCGAGGGAGAAGGCGTGTAGTAAAATCAAGCTTCTCCTCGTTCTACGAGTTGACGCGACACATCATAGCACTGGCCCCACATGCTTGCCTCTAAACTTGGCTGAAAGACCCGCAGTGTACAATATATTTGCTGCAACCTCTAACATTTACCCACCACAAATTAAAATATATGTGACTGTATGCATCGTTCTGATGCAGAGGCCGGGGAGTCCCCCCTTTTCAAAAAAAACAAATTAAAATATATATTCCTGTCTTGACCAGATGAGCGTGCAAACTACAATCACCAGGGTGACAGGTAGGGCCAGAAGACTATTTTAATTTAATAAAAACTTCAAGACGGCCACATAGCATGGAGCCGACCCCAACTATTTTAAGCTTACAGGCACGGTACACGCTATCTAGACTACTCTACACATGAAACTGCCACACGAGCATGCGGGCTGCACTTGGCTCTTCGCCTCTTCGGGAAGTCGAACAATGATGGTGTACTACTGCACTGGAGGAGTACTACAGTACGCTTCTGGCCATCTGACACCGATTGAACTGCTGCATGTCCACCGCGTGCGGGAGGAAGAGCATGTAGCGAAAGCTTCTCCTATTCTTGCCAGCCACCATGCTCATGGGCGAGAAAGGGACGCTCCTGTCTTTGCGTGTATGACAGGTGGGCCCGACAGGTGTGTGGCCAACCTGTCATACAGCCAAAGGCAGGTGCAGTTAAGTCCGCGAGGGAGAGGATAATCAAACTTCTCGTTGATGTACGAGTTGACGCGACACATCAAAGCACTGCACTCGATATATTTCAATAATTTGCGTTTACCGATGCATTAATTACAACGCATGCATGCATGCCGTGACTCTTCTTTTGATAGTACTTGCATGTGTTGATTTAATGCACCTTGAAGTAGTACTCCCTCCGTTCCTAAATTATAAGTCTTTGTAGGGATTCCATTATGAATTACATACGGATGTATATAGATGCATTTTAAGTGTGGATTCATTCATTTTGCTCCGTATGTAGTCCAGCTAGTGAAATCTCTATAAATACTTACTCCCTCCGTTCGGAATTAAGCTGGTCATAGTGGGGAGTAACTTAGACTAGTAACATGCATACGTTACTAGTCTATGTTACTACCTCTATAGTGCATAGTATCATACTCCCTCCGTTCCTAAATATTTGTCTTTCTAGAGATTTCAAATGGTCACCACATACGGATGTATATAGACATATTTTAGAGTGTAGATTCACTCATTTTGTTTCGTATGTAGTCACCATTTGAAACCTCTAGAAAGACAAATATTTAGGAACGGAGGGAGTAGATTAGTAGTATCATAGATGGTCCCATTTATTGCCATGCATGACACATACTCCCTCCTTTCCGGTTTATAAGGCTCAATTCAAAAATCTCACCAACCAAGATAGATGGTGAGTGGTGGAATACTTTTTGTAGTTTGCAAAAGCACCCAATTGGTGCTCTTGTTTTCCTCAAAAAAGTATGTTTACCAATGCATTAATTGCAATGCATGCATGCATAAATTGCATGCATTGGTCAATTTTCTCTTAATACTTGCATGCAATGATTTAATGCACCTTGGAATCTGAACATGTGATGGGAAACAACCAAATTGAGCCTTATAAAATGGAAAAACTAAAATTTTGAGATAAGCCCTATAAACCGGAAAGGAGGGAGTAGTAGCACCATATTTATTATGTTACAGTATCTACCTATGTTACTATAAACATCTCTCTCTTCTTTAATTGCCTGCCACATAAGCATGTTTGCGAGTCCCAAGTGCATGATACTACTTATGTTACTCCCACTATGGCCAGCCTTACTTGTCGCGAAAATGGATGTATCTAGATGTATTTTAGTTCTAGATACATCCATTTCCGAGACAAGTAATTCCGAACAAAGGGAGTACATTTAGGAATGGAGGGAGTATAAAATATGTGACGATAAGCTTTGTAATACCCCGGCCCAAGTCGAGAGATGGTTGTGCGCGAGGAGGGCGAGATCATGCAGACCGAACAGGAACAGGACCCGACGATGGAGCTCTCTAAGGTCTCGATGGACCTCACCGTGCTCCACTGCCCCTTGTGCCTCCGCCCCTTGACGCCTCCAGTGTATGAGGTTCGAATACACCTCGTCCGTTCGGCTGATTGAGCAAGGTGCAGGTTTCTTGATTGATGTGATGTTGGATTGATTTCTGCAGTGCAAGGGAGGGCACCTGGCCTGCGCGGACTGCCGCGTCGAGCGCCCCGAGAACCAGCGGCAGTGCCAGAAGTGCGAGAGCGGCGGTGGCTTCGACGTGCGGAACACGGCGGTGGACTTCGTCCTTTCGTCGGTGAGGGTAGAGTGCCCACACGAAGGCTGGGGGCTCTACGTCACTTACCACAAGCTCGCCGATCACCAGAGCGTTTGTCCGCTCGCGCCCTGCAAATGCCCCGTGCCCGTCTGCGGCTACAAAGGCCCGCCGTCGGTGCTCTACCACCACATCAGCACCGCGCATCCCATGCCCGTGCACAGGATCCAGTACGGAAAGGTGCTCCAGCTGCAAGTGCCACTGTCAGAGCCACGGCTCTTGCTGTTCATGGAGGAGGACCACCGCGTGTTTTCTTGGTCAGCGGCGTGCTCGACATCGGCGCGCCTATCGCCATGTCGGTCGTCTGCATCAGAGCGGGGGCGTCCCCACTGCGGCACTACTTGGCCAAGCTGTGGGTGAACGGCCCGTCGGGGGAGCCCAAAGGCACGACCGACGCCGTCAAGGTGGAAATGGAGGTGACAAGCAGCAAGGATCCTGGCGACGTCAACGTGCAGGAGCTGACCTTCTTGACAGTTCCGCCCAAGCTATTGGTCGGGGCTAAGCTTGTGTCCCTCCACATTCAGATTGACAAGCTCACGTCCTAAATGTTTCGACAGTGCCTTCTGTTTATCTTAGTAATATGCTAATATAGGGATTACCTTGGTCTACTTTAGCTTAATAAATGGTGGGTTTTGGTGGCGATGCAACAATTACTTTGACATCAGATCAGTAATTTCCAATAGTCGAACGGATATTTTGTGTCTGTTGGATATAAAGTTCCTTTTGGTAAGAAGTACTACTTGTCATCAAAATGGATAAAAGGAGATGTATGTAGACATATTTTAGTTCTAGATACGTCCCTTTTTATCCATTTTGATGACAAGCACTCCCTCTGTTCTGCAATACATGCCTTCCATTTGTCAAAATATAGGTGTATCTAGACATGTTTTAGTATATAGGTACATCCATGATAGAGCCAATCAGATGGTTGAGAACACTACAATTCGTAGCTACAGATGCGTGTGTGACTCCCAGATGCAGAGGCCGGGGGTCATCATCCTCCTTTTCGAGAAAAAACAGACGCATGTGTGAGAGGACGAGTGCGTGCGTGCGCCTTTTCTCTTCCTGTATAATGTACTACTAAACTCAGAGTACAAGTTTTTGTGGGTGGCACAATGGTGCGTGCGAGAAGTCTCGAGAGATAGGTTTAATGCGTCTGAAAAAAGGACTAGCCTAGAGCTCGCCACGCGGCTATTCCTGTCGAACGCCCCATTAACCGTAAGATATGTATACGACGGTGCCAGTTATTGCACGTACACAGCAGTACTCCCTCCTTTCCGGTTTATGGTGAGTGGTGGAATATTTTTTGTAGTTTGCAAAAGCACCTAATTAATGCTCTTGTTTTTCTCAAAAAAATATGTTTATCAATGCATTAATTGCAATGCACGCATGCATAAAGTAAACACATTGGTCAATTTTCTCGTAATACTTGCATGCAATGATTTAATGCACCTTGGAATCTGAACATGTGTTGGGGAACAACCAAATTGAGCCTTATAAAATGGAAAAACTAAAATTTTGAGATAAGCCCTATAAAACCGGAAGTGTACGAATCTTAGTGCAAGATCAATGGAATATAACATCGACTGAGACATAACGAAGTCTAAGTCGACTAAGACTTAGCAAAACTGAAACCGGAAAGGAGGGAGTAGAAAAAGAAGTACTCCATCCGGGAATAGTGCCGCACTTCGAAACTAGAACCGTCAATAAATTTTGAGCTTGCGTCTCGTCACATTCCAAATTACTCCACGCTATATTGAATTGCAAACCTATTCACACCGATCACAACCTAAACGGTTTCCCACTTAGGAGCGTATTAGTACCATGCTATATTGAATTCCAAACCTGTTCACACCGATCACAACCTAAACGGTTTCCCACTCAGGAGCGTATTAGTACTCGGTTATAAATACTAGTATGCCAAGATGACTGCACATTCCTCCTCAACTCCTCATCCACAAAAACAAACAAGTCATTCAGCATCCTTCCCTTGCGTCTGCCATGGCCAGCGTGAGTTCTGGGTCGAGAGATTGCCACCAGGGAGAGGCGAGCATGGAAGCGGAAGCACGAGAGATGTCCCGCCTCACTACGAGAGCAGCCGACATGTCCTGCCGCGCGGAAGTAGCAGCACAGAGGTCTCGCCGCGCTACTGAAGCACCACAGAGGTCCCGCCGCGCCGTCTATGTAGCAAACTGGTCCGGCCGCGCCGCGGAAGCAGCAGAGATGTCCCGCCGTGCCACGAATGCAGCAGAGATGTCCCGCCGTGTCGCGGCGGCCTGGGAAAATTTCTCGCGGACAGGCGACGACTGTTACAGGCGCATGCATGCGATCGTCCATAGCCAGATGGATCAGATCTCCGGCTTGGCGAGGTTGCAGGACGACGTGAAATCCTCGTTTGAATAGGCTACAGGTGTTATCCGGCAACTAAGGGAGGGCAATGAAAGGCTCCGGGACGAGCGCGACCTACTGAGGGAGAAGATCGTCCAAAGTGCAGACCAGCAGGAGGAGACCGGTGCCTTGTTGAAGAGGACCAGCGTCATCGTCAAGAAACTTGTGGACGAGAATGACATGCTCCGCAACGAGCGCCAAAGGCTGGTGGAGGAATCCGTGGATGTTCTCAAGCAGCGTCTTGAGGACACGAAAGAGCTCATCGCCGCTCGCCGCGGAGACTAGTTCTCGCAGACTGCAGCAACGCATCAAGAAAGTAGAGATCAGCGAGCCAGATCCTTGTCTTCCTTCTTTTGCCCTTGTGTATTTCGGGCGTAGCCGCAGGTGGCTTTTTTAATTATCTTTCTAATTATGTAAGACAATTAATCGTCCTTATCTTTCTGTGGAAGATCAATGTTGTGAGGCTGGAATGAAGAAAACTCTTGATGTGGCGACCCTGGCGTTGCTGTTCTTCTAGCTACTGCTGGGCTTCCTTCAGTTTCCTGGTTTCTTTTGATGTAATAATCGGTTTAGGATGTGGATTGTGTCGTCGGTTGTGAAATGTTGGGTTCTAGCGCGGATGTTTGGACTTTGTTGGCCTCTTGGGATGTTGCGATTTCAATTTGGTACGTAGCTTTTAGTCCTTCGTGTTAGGCTGGAGTTGTGCTAAACTTCTTGTGAATTGTGGTGGTTTTCAGTAATGAAAATCGGAAGGGGCAAGCCCTTCTTTGATCAAAAATAATAATAATCGTCCTTATATATTCATCAGTCTTGCTATAAGTCGCAGTAGATGCTATATAGGTCCGTCGGATCTTACATCAAGATCCATGCTTTCAGATTTTCTTTTTTCTCTCTTAAATCTCAGTCGAGTGAGACATAGCCATGCCATTAAACAGAGGCTCGGGCGCCATTAATGGAGACCTTGGGAGAGAGGTGGACGGCAGATGGAGGTCCAAGGGCTCTCCTCCCGATAAGCACGCGTAGGGGTCTGATCGCACGCCTCTCGTACTCAAATAGCTACCCTGCAGGGCACCTTCTAGCTAATAAAAAATGGGGACGCGTGGCGGCACGTAAATGGTACTAGTAAGTAGAACGCCCATGGTTTCAATAATACTTGTGTTTCCGATTGTAACGTGACAGCACTTGTTCCAAAATGACTTTGTTTATTGTTAATGTGTGCGCCTTCGCAAATCGGACTGCAAATTTACCACGGCCTGTCGGTGCCATGTCATGGCACCAAGCCAAGTTTCATTATTTTCATGCATGTTTTGGATTTATAGGAATTAAAAAACTAAGTTTCTCAATGTTTCCAACCCAGCCACGACGCCCAGAATTTTGAATTTCATTCCCATTTCTTGCATGGAACCTAGAAATTTACCTGAGGACACACATGTGATTTTTCAACCAACTTTGGTGCACTGGAACATGTGCTTGTATTTCAAATTTGAATTATGCACACAAAGGTGACACGTTCCCTCCCAGAACCACGAGCCTTCTTGAGAGAAGCTCCGATTTGCAAGAAGCTTATACCAAAATTTGTTCCTATTCGGCCAATTTTTTTACCACGGCATGGTACTACCATGACATGACACCATGCCAAGCTTCATGATTTTAAAACCAAGTTTCTCAATGTTCTCGAGCGAGCCACGATGCCCAGATGTTTGAATCTTATTCTCATTTTTTGCATCGGAGTAGAAATTCACCCGAGGACACAAATGTGATTTTTCAACCAACTTTGGTGCACGGGAGCACGTGCTTGTAGTTCAAATTTGAATTATGCACATTAAATGACCAAAAACTCAATTAATGTGTAAATAAGGCCAAACGAAGCCGGAATAATTCCAAAATTTAACAGGGCACTCATGTAGTTCTATGTTGCCTTTGTAAATAACTCAAGGGGGACAACGTATATCATTTCGCACTCAAAGGTGACACGTTCCCTCTCAGAACCACGAGCCTTCTTGAGAGAAGCTTCAGTTTGCAAGAAGCTTATACCAAAATCTGTTCCTATTCGGCCATTTTTTTTACCACAACATGGTAGTACCATTACATGACATCCATGCCAAGTTTCATGATTTTCAGACGTGTTTTGGATTTACAAGAATTTTAAAACCAAGTTTCTCAATGTTCTCGGCCGAGCCACGATGCCCAGATGTTTTAATTTTATTCTCATTTCTTGCATGGGACCTAGAAATTCACCTAAGGACACAAATGTGATTTTTCAACCAACTTTGGTGCACGAGAGCATGTGCTTGTAGTTCTGCAGCAATTGGAATCACTATTTTATCATGTTCTGGTGATTTTTAACAATTCGGGCACTGAACGCAAAGATTCTGGAAATTACAGCAAGATCAAATAACTATCTCACAAGAAGATCTAATAGGTTTAACTTGGCACAAACACTAATTAAAAGATAAAACCACATCTAAACAGAGGCTAGATGGATTATTTATTCCTAAACAGAAGCAAAAATAAAAAACACAAAATAAAATTGGGTTGCCTCCCAACAAGCACTATCGTTTAACGCCCCTAGCTAGGCATAAAAGCAAGAATAGATCTAGGAATTGCCATCTTTGGTAGGCAATCCATAAGTGGCTCTCATGATAGATTCATATGGTAATTTTATTTTCTTTCTAGGAAAGTGTTCCATGCCTTTCTTTAAAGGAAATTGGAACCTAATATTCCCTTCCTTCATATCAATAATTGCACCAATCGTTCTAAGGAAAGGTCTACCAAGAATAATAGGACATGAAGGATTGCAATCTATATCAAGAACGATAAAATCTATGGGCACATAATTCCTATTTGCAACAATAAGAACATCATTAATTCTTCCCATAGGCTTTTTAATAGTGGAATCCGCAAGATGCAAGTTTAGGGAGCAATCATCAAAGTCACGGAAATCTAGCAAATCACATAAAGTTTTGGGAATAGTGGAGACACTAGCACCCAAATCACACAAAGCATTAAACTCATAATCTTTGATTTTAATTTTAATAGTAGGTTCCCACTCATCATAGAGTTTTCTAGGGATAGAAACTTTCAATTCAAGTTTTTCTTCATAAGATTGCATCAAGGCATCAACAATGTGTTCGGTAAAGGCCTTATTTTGACTATAAGCATGAGGAGAATTTAGCACGGATTGCAACAAGGAAATACAATCAATTAAAGAGCAATTTTCATAATTAAATTCCTTGAGATCCAATATAGTGGGTTTAGTGATATCTCGATTTTTATTTCTTTCAATCCCACTTTTATCAATTTCATCATCTAGATCTAAAAACTCTGAATTTTTAGAACGCCTTCTAGGTAAAGGAAGATCATATTCAGTTTCATAAAGATTCATATTGCAAATCAAAGATTTAATAGGGGACACATCAATAACTTTTAGATCTTCATCTTGATTATCGTAGTAATTCGGTTTAGCGGCCATCTTATTGACTAAGGTAGCTTGCATATCCGAAATTTCAGCGGTCATCTTTTCAAGACGAGCAATTTGGGCTCTTATACCATCAAATTCTTTGGACATATCATCGAGCTCTTTATTCGTATAACTCATAAAACTCTTTTGTTCCTTAAGCTCGTTTCTAAAGAAATTATTATGCTCAAATTGCAAGATCATAAACTTCCTGACATTGTTTTCGATCTCCTCTAGCCTTTTAAGGTGAAGATCACCAAATTTAGGTAAGGCCATCGCGACAAACAAGCAAACTAACACACGAGCAAACAAACGGACGAGGAAAAGGCAACGGAAAGAGAGGAGGAGATTGGGAAAGAGAGGGCGAATAAAACGGCAAGGGTGAAGTGGGGGAGAGGAAAACGAGAGGCAAATGGCAAATAATGTAATGTGAGAGATAGGTATTGTGATGGGTACTTGGTATGTTGACTTTTGCGTAGGCCTCCCCGACAACGGCGCCAAAAATCCTTCTTGCTACATCTTGAGCTTGCATTGGTTTTCCTCGAAGAGGAGAGGATGATGCAGCACAGTAGCGTAAGTATTTCCCTCAGTTTTTGAGAACCAAGGTATCAATCTAGTAGGAGGCCACGCGCAAGTCCCTCGTACCTGCACAAACGATAGCTACTCGCAACCAACGCGATTAGGGGTTGTCAATCCCTTCATGGTCACTTACGAGAGTGAGATCTGATAGAGATAATATTTTTGGTATTTTTGATAGATAGATGCAAAGTGAAAAGTAAAAGCAAAGTAAAAAAACAAAGCAAGTAAATAAAGTGATAGAGATTGATATGATGAGAATAGACCCGGGGGCCATAGGTTTCACTAGTGGCTTCTCTCAAGAGCATAGATATTCTACGGTGGGTGAACAAATTACTGTTGAGCAATTGACAGAATTGAGCATAGTTATGAGGTTATCTAGGTATGATCATGTATATAGGCATCACGTCCGAGACAAGTAGACCGAAACTATTCTGCATCTACTACTATTACTCCACTCATCGACCGCTATCCAGCATGCATCTAGAGTATTAAGTTAAAAACAGAGTAACGCCTTAAGCAAGATGACATGATGTAGAGGAATAAATTCATGCAATATGATAAATACCCCATCTTGTTATCCTCGATGGCAACAATACAATAAGTGCCTTGCAACCCTCTCTGTCACTGGGTAAGGACACCGCAAGATTGAACCCAAAGCCATGCACTTCTCCCATTGCAAGAACTACCAATCTAGTTGGCCAAACCAAACGGATAATTCAAAGAGACTTGCAAAGATAACTCAATCATACATAAAAGAATTCAGAGAAGAATCAAATATTATTCATAGATAAGCTGGATCATAAACCCACAATTCATCGGTCTCAACAAACACACCGCAAAAAGAAGATTACATTGAATAGATCTCCACGAGAGAGGGGGAGAACATTGTATTGAGATCCAAAAAGAGAGAAGAAGCCATCTAGCTACTAGCTATGGACCCGAAGGTCTGAAGTAAACTACTCACACTTCGTCGGAGGGGCTATGGTGTTGATGTAGAAGCCCTCCATGGTGTATGCCCCCTCCGACGGAGCTCTGGAATAGGCCCCAAGATGGGATCTCGTGGATACAGGAAGTTGCGGCAATGGAATTAGGTTTTTGGCTCCGTCTCTGATCGTTTGGGGGTACGTAGGTATACATAGGAGGAAGCAGTATGTCGGTGGAGCGTCAGGGGGCCCACGAGGTAGGGGGCGTGCCCAGGGGGCGTCCCCCACCCTCGTGACCACCTCTGGCACTTCTTGGAGTAGGGTCCAAGTCTGCTGGATCACGTTCGGTGAGAAGATCACGTTCCCGAAGATTTCATTCCATTTGGACTCTGTTTGATATTCTGTTTCTTCGAAATACTGAAATAGGCAAAAAAACAGCAATTCTGGGCTGGGCCTCCGGTTAATAGGTTAGTCCCAAAAATAGTATAAAAGTGGAAAATAAAGCCCAGTATAGTCCAAAACAGTAGATAAAGTAGCATGGAGCAATCAAAAAGTATAGATACGTTGGAGACGTATCAGGCATCGCCAAGCTTAATTCCTGCTCGTCCTCGAGTAGGTAAATGATAAAAAGAAAGAATTTTTGATGCGGAGTGATACTTTGGCATAATTTCAATGTAAATCTCCTTAATCATGGTATGAATATTCAGATCCGAAATATTCAAGACAAAAGTTCATATTGACATAAAAATAATAATACGTCAAGCATACTAATCAAAAGTAATCATGTCTTCTCAAAATAGCATGGCAAAAGAAAGTTCATCCCTACAAAATCATATAGTTAGGCTATGCTTCATTTTCGTCACACAAAGATGTTCCCAACTTCTATACCCTCGATGACAAGCCAAGCAATTGTTTCATACTTAAATAATCTCAAACTTTTTCAACCTTCACGCAATACATGAGCGTGAGCCATGGATATAGCACTATGGGTGGAATAGAATATGATAATGGGGATTGTGTGGAGAAGACAAAAAAGGAGAAAGTCTCATATTTACGAGGATAATCAACGGGCTATGGAGATGCCCATCAATTGATGTCAACATGAGGAGTAGGGATTGCCATGCAACGGATGCACTAGAGCTATGAATGCTCAAGAAAAGAAAACTAGTGGGTGTGCATCCAACTTGCTTGCTCATGAAGACCTAGGGAATTTTGAGGAAGCCCATCGTAGGAATATACAAGCCAAGTTCTATAATGAAAAATTCCCACTAGTATGAACAAGACAACTTATGAGACTCACTATATGAAAAACATGGTGCTACTTTGAAGCACAATATACGAGACTCACTACATGAAGAACAAGGTGCTACTTTGAAGCACAAGTGTGGAAAAAAGGATAGTAGCATTGCCCCTTTTTATTTTCTTTTTTTTGGGCCTTCTTTTTTTGGCCTTTCTCCTTTTTTTTGGGACAATGCTCTATTGAATGATGATCATAACACTTCTATTGATTACAACATAAGGATTACAACTCGATACTAGAAAAAGATATGACTCTATATGAATGCCTCCGGCGGTGTACCGGGATGGTGCAATGAATCAAGAGTGACATGTATGGAAAATAATGCATGGTGGCTTTGCCACAAATACGATGTCAACTACATGATCATGCAATGGCAATATGACAAAAGTAAAGTATGTCATGACGATGATGAACAGAACGGTGGAAAGTTGCATGGCAATATATCTCGGAATGGCTATGGAAATGCCATAATAGGTAGGTATGGTGGCTGTTTTGAGGAAGATATAAGGAGGTTTATGTGTGAAAGAGTGTATCATATCACGGGGTTTGGATGCACGGGCGAAGTTTGCACCAACTCTCAATGTGAGAAAGGGCAATGCACGGTACCGAAGAGGCTAGCAAAGGCGGAAAGGTAAAAGTGCGTATAATCCATGGACTCAACATTAGTCAAAAGAACTCATATACTTATTGCAAAAATTTAGAAGTCATAAAAAATCAAGTACTACGTGCATGCTCCTAGGGGGATAGATTGGTAGGAAAAGACCATCGCTCGTCCCCGACCTCCACTCATAAGGATGCACAAGCCAGGTACACTTCATGTTTCAAATTTGTTACACAACTTTAACCATACGTGCATGCTATGGGATTTGCAATCTTCAACACAAGTATTTCTCAAATTCACAACTACTCAACTAGCACGACTTTGATATTATCACCTCCATATCTCAAAACAATTATCAAGCATCAAACTTATCTTAGTATTCAACGCACTTCAAAAGAAAGTTTCACATATCTTGAATACCAAGTATATTAACATTAAGCAAATTACCATGCTATTAACGACTCTCAAAATAATCTAAGTGAAGCATGAGAGATCAAGTTTCTTTAAAACAAATCCACCACCGTGCTCTAAAAGATCTAAGTGAAGCACTAGAGCAAAAAAATCATCCTCAAAAGATATAAGTGAAGCACTATGAGCAAAACTATCAAGCTCAAAAGATATAAGTGAAGCACATAGAGTATTCTATAAAATTTCAATTCTTGTATGGCTCTCTCAAAAGGTGTGTCCAGAAAGGATGATTGTGGTAAACTAACAAGCAAAGACGCAAATAATACAAGACGCTCCAAGCAAAACACTTATCATGTTGGTGAATAAAAATAGTATAAAAGTGGAAAATAAGGCCAATATAGTCCAAAATAGTAGATAAAGTAGCATGGAGCAATCAAAAAGTATAGATACGTTGGAGACGTATCACTCGCTACCTAGACCAATAATGTACTATGATTTGAATTCAACATAAAATGGATACAGATATTTGAATTGGAGAGCGTATGGTACATGTAGTTCATAGTGAAATATGATTACTGCTATATGCATGTCTTTTTGTTATCAAGATAATATTTAAATTATTCTATAACTTGACAACAATCGTATTCAAATAAGGAAAATTGATACAAATTTAGTCCATATGGTAGACGTTAATATATATGTTCACATGGTGGAGTAAAATGTTCATATATGATGGAAGATCAAAATGTACGACTACATCAATTATAAACCGCAAGGTCACCTAATGATATATTCGAATTCAACATAACGTGGATTCAAAAATTGAAATTCAAGATCATGGCATCTGTAATCATATAAAAAGGGACATTACTCTTTCTTTGGTGGTAATTGATTTGTTTTTTGTTGTTGTTGAGGGAAGTGCGAATCGATTTGGGACTGTGCAGGGTAATCTTGTTCTCCCGATTTTTTTTACATTTTTCTTGTAGTTTTTTCAATGGCATCTATAGCAATATAGTAAAAGGGGACATGACTCTCTTGTGTCTTGTATGATTTTTTTTTACACGTTAAGTTTGTTCTGCCGAACAAACAATCCGCACCTTGTTATCCTGAAATTTTCAAGCTCGAGTATCTTTTGTCTCACCTGCTTTGAAACTCCCGCTTCTTCAACCCGCGCTGCGCCTTGTTATCCTGAAATTTGGATGCGCGCGAGAACTCCCTCCTCATCTAAAATCGCTCCCGCAGCCCAAACATGTGAAATCCCCCTTCTACCCCTCAGCCGGAAATGAAGCTCCACGTCGCGGTGTCAAAACCGGTGGGGGTACGCTGGTAACTTACCCTATATTTAGGACAAGCGCGTCCCTAAGCTTGACTCCCCCCTCCCCCTTCGCCCCCCCCCCCATTCATACACCGAGGCCACCAAAACCCGCGAAACCCCACGCTCCTCCGTCGGCCTCCCGACCGCCGCCCAGCCAGAGACTCTTCCCCGACTATGTCGTCCACCACAACAGCTCGCCGTCCCTCATCCACTGCACCGAATGAGGATCCGTTGTCGATCTCGTCGTCCCGCCGGATCAGCCGCCCCGTCCTCCACCTCCAAGGAGCTGCCCTAATGTTCGCCTCGTCTATCACGCCACCTCAATCCCCATAGCATCGTCTTGACCTGCCCCACCGGAACCGTAGCACCCTCACCAATTGCTCCGATGAAGCCGAGGCCAACTCGGCGCCACCAAGGAGGTTCTGCACTCACCGCTGCATTTTATCTTTTATTCGATCTCACGGGGCTGCCGGTGCTTGATACCGAGCAGACATGGCGTCTCCATCGACGGCGCCATCGTCGGCCACATCATCCACGGCGTCTCTCCCCCATGTCGTTGCTTCCTCAGCGGTGACTTCCACAACAGCACTAGCTGCAGCTGCTCTGGATCTCGCTCGCGCTACGGCTCTGTTCTTGCTGTCGGTCGCGCTGCTGCACTGCTCTTGCTTTCGTTCGTGTTGCTGCTCTGCTCTTGCTCTCGCTTGCGCTGCTGCTGCTGCATGACCTCCGGCAGCTACAGGAGTTGCTACTTTAGCACTCGCTCGCGGTGCTACTGCATGACTTGCTCTCTGCTAGTGCATTCCCTGCTCGAGCGTCTGCTGATTTAGATCACTGCTTCTCTGCTACTAGTGCTCGAACGCCCTAAACATCAGTTTCGACAGTAAAATTCAGTTTCGATTGTGAAGTTCATTTTCTTCAGTTAAGTTCAGAGTGAACAGTACTTACAGCATCTGTCGAAGCGGCCGTGGCGCGGCTGATGCGTTTTACATCTAGCACTTTTTGGTGATGTATTTTACATCATCTATTGCAGATGATATTAGGGTCCCATTTCAGATAAAAGTTGTCTATCTTGTCATGCTTCAGCCTCGTCGCCGTATACCTTAGCGGAGCTGCTCCAACGACGGAACCGTCCATCACAGCGGAGCAGTACCCTCGGCGCCGTTTCCAGAGGCCTCAGATCTTCTTCCTCGCCTCCGACAGTCACACCAGCATCATCACCATCCTCCACGTCCAACCCAATGATGCTGAGGTCCACAAGGCTATGCCAAAGAGGTTGTACACTCGTCGCATCACTTTGTTTCTCCATTCCTCTGTTCTTCCAATTCATGTGAGCCAAACACCCAGGTTGACTGAAATCCTATGTTTCCAAATGCTCTGTTTTGCATGTGCATTCCTATCCTATTCCTGTGTTTTTCCTGTCCCTGCGTTTATAGAATCCTCCAATTCTAAGGAGCCCTTACAGATTTACTTCATTTTCAGATTGGCGTCAAAGAAAACTCTGTGTGTTATGTCCTGCTCCTGCCGTGCCGTCATCCACCCCACCTGAGGTGCAGCATCGACAGAAGCGTTCACTGCAGCAGAGATCCCCCCTGCAGACTTTCTTTCGCCGCCTCAGATCATCTTCCTCGTTGCCGGCAGCCACGCCAACTGCATTACCATCATCGACTGAGCAGATGAACCTAAGGACTAGACAGTTCGGAACTAAGGTCGCAGTCTTTCGTGTTTGCTTACGTTATACATCGGTTATTATTACCTGCTACTTTATTGTTAAATCTTGAGTTTTGAATTGCCCATGGGTCTCATATCGAGCCAGCAACGAATAGTATTTGTCTACTATCTGGTTCATCTGGGGTCTTCTATGTGGTTCATGTTGGGTGGGCAACAAACAATAGATGATCCATTGTCTATCTTTTTAAACTGAAGCTATAATCTACCTGCTATCATTAGTTTTGGATCCATCCACTCGTTTGCTACCATCAGTCTTGATTTTTGCATGCACCCCTTAGGCCTTACAAAATCTAACTATTTTTTTATTATGCATGTCAGATATTGTACACAATCGTACTGAACATGTAGAGAAAAAGAGAAGACCGTTGCGTGCGAATATAATGTCATGCAGACGCTGCTCCATGGTGGGCGAAGTGCCCCCCCCCCTCTCCTGCATTTCTAGATTGTATTCCAGAGGAAGATAACTGTTCAGATGGAGATTCAGAAGGAGCCGACCATGCCTGTTTACCACCTGAGGTGTTTGCTCTAACCTGGCATGCTGATGTTGGTCATATCATGCATATGGCACCTTGCATTGCTTACATTATACATCTTATATGTCATCAGCTTAGTTTAGATTTGCTTTGTGTGAATGCCACCTGTTTGGTTTCTATATCATACTCCCACCATTCCTAAATATTTTTCTTTTTAGAGATTTCAACAAGTGACTACATACGGAACAAAATGAGTGAATGTACACTCTAAAATATATCTATATACATCCGTATGTGGTAGTCCATTTGAAATCTCTAAAAAGACAAATATTTAGGAACGGAGGGAGTATATGGGAATTATGCAATGTCATCTTCTTTAGCCAGGCATCATATACGTGAATCATGCAATGCCATCCTGTTTAGCCAGTCATCGTATATGTGAATTGTATCGTGCCATATTTTTTCCATAATGTATTCCATTTGTCAATAATGTTTATACATTCATCTACTCTTCCTGTGCATCAGCCATTTGAGTAGGTCATGGGAAAATCTGGAGTGAAAACAAGGTCTTCTGAGCAGTCAGTGCTACCTGTCGATGCAGATTTCTTGCTGGTTACAGATAGCTCCTCAGAGGAGGATTCAGAGAGAGATGACCAGTCGTACCCCCCCCCCCCCGAGGTGCATGCTCTAACGGCTGGGTTATATTGCTCATATCATGCATATGGTGTCCTGCATTGCCATGCCATCTGCTTAGATTAGACATGCTTTGTGTGAATGCCTCTTGTTTGCTTTCTATATCAGATATATGAATTATGCAATGCCATGTTTTTCAGCCAGTTATCATATATGTGAATTATGCACCGCCATGGAGCCAGGCATCATATATGTGAATTATCTCATGCCATCTTTTTTTTTCATTACGTATTCCATTTGTCGACAATCTGTGTATATTGAACTACTCTTCATGTGTATCAGCCATTTGAGCCGGTTATGGAAAAATCTGGAGTGAAAACAAGGTCTTCAGAGCAGGCAATGGTACCTGTTGAAGCATATATCTCGATGGTTACAGGGAGCTCCTCAGAGGAGGATTCAGAGACAGATGACCAGTCCTATATCCCACCTGAGGTGTATGCTCTAAGTTGCAATGTTTATATTTCTCATATGATGCATATGGTGTCTAGCATTGCTTAGTTTAGACATCATATGCACAATATTGAATTCTATCTGCTTAGTTTAGAGATCATACATGTGAGTGCCAGCTGCTTAGTATATGAATCAATTATGTCAATTATATCATGCCATCCTGTATACTTAGACAACATGTATGTGAATTATTTCATTCCAACCTATTTTAGAAAGACATCATATAGTTTTGTCATGTCATCCTGTTTAGGTACTCATCATATGTTGAATTATGCCATTATATCCTGTTAAGTTATCCATCATATATCTGAAACTGTGTCATGCTATCCTGATTAGTTAGGCATCATATATGTGAAATTGTGCCATGATGTCCTGTTTGGTTAGACAACATATATGTGAATTACCACATCTGTCTATCATACAATGTCTGTACATTCAATTTCTTTTCTTGTTCATCAGCCATTTGAATTGGAGGGGGTGATGGCAGTATCTTGTTGGGGAACGTAGTAATTTCAAAAATTTCCTACGCACACGCAAGATCATGGTGATGCATAGCAACGAGAGGGGAGAGTGTTGTCCACGTACCCTCATAGACCGTAAGCGGAAGCGTTAGCACAACGCGGTTGATGTAGTCGTACGTCTTCACGGCCCGACCGATCAAGCACCGAAACTACGGCACCTCCGAGTTCTAGCACACGTTCAGCTCGATGACGTCCCTCGAACTCCTATCTAGCCGAGTGTCGAGGGAGAGTTCCGTCAGCACGACGGCGTGGTGACGATCTTGATGTTCTACCGTCGCAGGGCTTCGCCTAAGCACCGCTACAATATTATCGAGGAGGACTATGGTGGAGGGGGGCACCGCACACGGCTAATAGATCTCAAGGATCAATTGTTGTTGTGTCTTTGGGGTGCCCCCCTGCCCCCATATATATAGGAGCAAGGGGGGAGGCGGCCGGCCTATGGAGGAGGCGCACCAAGGGGGGAGTCCTACTCCCACCGGGAGTAGGACTCCTCCTTTCCTTGTTGGAGAAGAAAAGAGGAGGAGAGGGAGAAGGAAAAGGGGGCTGGCCCCCTTGTCCAATTCGGACCAGAGGGGGGGCGCAGGCCTCCTTCCTTTTGGCCTCTCTCCTCTATTCCTGTATGGCCCAATAAGGCCCATATACTCCCCGGCGAATTCCCGTAACTCTCCGGTACTCCGAAAAATACCCGAATCACTCGGAACCTTTCCGAACTCCGAATATAGTCGTCCAATATATCGATCTTTACGTCTCGACCATTTCGAGACTCCTCGTCATGTCCCCGATCTCATCCGGGACTCCAAACTCCTTCGGTACATCAAAACTCATAAACTCATAATATAACTGTCATCGAAACCTTAAGCGTGCGGACCCTACGGGTTCGAGAACAATGTAGACATGACCTAGAACTATTCTCGGTCAATAACCAATAGCGGAACCTGGATGCTCATATTGGCTCCTACATATTCTACGAAGATCTTTATCGGTCAAACCGCATAACAACATACGTTGTTCCCTTTGTCATCGGTATGTTACTTGCCCGAGATTCGATCGTCGGTATCCAATACCTAGTTCAATCTCGTTACTGGCAAGTCTCTTTACTCGTTACGTAATGCATCATTCCGTAACTAACTCATTAGCTACATTGCTTGCAAGGCTTATAGTGATGTGCATTACCGAGAGGGCCCAGAGATACCTCTCCGACAATCGGAGTGACAAAACCTAATCTCGAAATACGCCAACCCAACATGTACCTTTGGAGACACCTGTAGTACTCCTTTATAATCACCCAGTTACGTTGTGACGTTTGGTAGCACCCAAAGTGTTCCTCCGGTAAACGGGAGTTGCATAATCTCATAGTTACAGGAACATGTATAAGTCATGAAGAAAGCAACAGCAACATACTAAACGATCAAGTGCTAAGCTAACGGAATGGGTCAAGTCAATCACATCATTCTCCTAATGATGTGATCCCGTTAATCAAATGACAACTCTTTTGTCCATGGTTAGGAAACATAACCATCTTTGATAAACGAGCTAGTCAAGTAGAGGCATACTAGTGACACTATGTTTGTCTATGTATTCACACATGTATTATGTTTCCGGTTAATACAATTCTAGCATGAATAATAAACATTTATCATGATATAAGGAAATAAATAATAACTTTATTATTGCCTCTAGGGCATATTTCCTTCAGTCTCCCACTTGCACTAGAGTCAATAATCTAGTTCACATCATCATGTGATTTAACACCAATATTCACATCTGTATGTGATTAATACCCATAGTTCACATCGTCATGTGATCAACACCCAAAGGGTTTACTAGAGTCAATAATCTAGTTCACATCGCTATGTGATTAACACCCAAAGAGTACTAAGGTATGATCATGTTTTGCTCGTGAGAGAAGTTTAGTCAACGGGTCTGTCATATTACAGAGTCGTATGTATTTTGCAAATATTCTATGTCTACAATGCTTTGCACGGAGCTACTCTAGCTAATTGCTCCCACTTTCAATATGTATCCAGATTGAGACTTAGAGTCATCTGGATCGGTGTAAAAGCTTGCATCGATGTAACTCTTTACGACGAACTCTTTTATCACCTCCATAATCGAGAAACATATCCTTATTCTACTAAGGATAATTTTTACCAATGTCCGGTGATCTACTCCTAGATCACTATTGTACTCCCTTGCCAAACTAGGGCAGAGTATACAATAGGTCTGGTCCATAGCATGGCATACTTTTATAGAACCTATGACTGATGCATAGGGAATGACTTTCATTCTCTTTCTATTTTCTGCCGTGGTCGGGTCTTGAGTCTTACTCAATTTCACACCTTTGCAACACAGGCAAGAACTCTTTCTTTGACTGTTCCATTTTGAACTATTTCAAAATCTTGACAAGGTATGTACTTATTGCAAAACTTATCAAGCGTCTTGATCTATCTCAATAGATCTTGATGCTCAATATGTAAGCAGCTTCATCGAGGTCTTTCATTGAAAAACCTTTTATTCAAGTATCCTTTTATGCTATCTAGAAATTCTATATCATTTCCAATCAACAATATGTCTTGCACATATAATATCAGAAATGCTATAGAGCTCCCACTCACTTTCTTGTAAATACAGGCCTTTCCAAAAGTCTGTATAAAACCATATGCTTTGATCAACTCATCAAAGTGTATATTCCAACTCCGAGATGCTTGCACCAGTCCATTGATGGATCGTTGGAACTTGCCCATTTTGGTAGTACCTTTAGGATTAACAAAACCTTCTGGTTGCATCATATACAACTCTTCTTTAATAAATCCATTAAAGAATGTAGTTTTTGACATCCATTTGCCAGATTTCATAACATGTGACAATTGCTAACATGATTCGGACAGACTTAAGCATCGCTACAGTTGAGAAAATCTCATTGTAGTCAACACCTTGAACTTGTCGAAAACCTTTTTGTGACAAGTCGAGCTTTGTAGATAGTAACACTACTATCAATGTCCTGTCTTCCTCTTGAAGATCCATTTATTTAACATGGCTTGCTGATCATCGAGCAAGTCAATCAAAGTCCATACTTTGTTCGCATACATGGATCCTATCTCAGATTTCATGGCCTCAAGCCATTTCGCGGAATCTGGGCTCATCATCGCTTCCTCATAGTTCGTAGGTTCATCATGGTCTAGTAACATGACTTCTAGAATGGGATTACCGTACCACTTTGGTGCGGATCTTATTCTGGAAGACCTACGAGGTTCGGTAGTAACTTGATCTGAAGCTTCATGATCATCATCATTAACTTCCTCACTAATCGGTGTAGGCATCACTGGAACTGATTTCTGTGATGAACTACTTTCCAATTTGGGAGAAGGTACAATTACCTTATCAAGTTCTACTTTCCTCCCACTCACTTCTTTCGAGAGAAACTCCTTCTCTAGAAAGGATCCATCTTAGCAACGAATCTTGCTTTCGGATCTGTGATAGAAGGTGTACCCAATAGTTACCTTTGGGTATTCTATGAAGACGCACTTCTCCGATTTGGGTTCGAGCTTATCAGGTGAAAACTTTTTCACATAAGCATCGCAGCCCCAAACTTTAAGAAACGACAACTTTGGTTTCTCGCCAAACCACAGTTCATAAGGCGTCGTCTCAACGGATTTTGATGGTGCCCTTTTTAAAGTGAATGCAACTGTCTCTAATGCATAACCCCAAAACGATAGTGGTAAATTGGTAAGATACATCATAGATCGCACTATATCCAATAAAGTACTGTTATGACGTTCGGACACACCATTAAGTTGTGGTGTTCCAGGTGGCATGAGTTTGTGAAACTGTTCCACATTGTTTTAATTGAAGACCAAACTCGTAACTCAAATATTTGTCTCCGCGATCAAATTGCAGAAACTTTATTTTCTTGTTATGATCATTCTCCACTTCACTCTGAAATTCTTTGAACTTTCCAAATGTTTCAGACTTGTGCTTCATTAAGTAGATATACTCATATCTGCTCAATTCATCTTGTGAAGGTCAGAAAATAACGATACCCGCCACGAGCATCAACACTCATTGGACCGTATACATCGGTATGTATTATTTCCATCAAGTCAGTGGCTCGTTCCATTGTTCCGGAGAACGGAGTTTTAGTCATCTTGCCCAAAAGGCACGGTTCGCAAGCATCAAATGATTCATAACCAAGAGATTCCAAAAATCCATCTTTATGGAGTTTCTTCATGCGCTTTACACCGATATGACCCAAACGGCAGTGCCACAAATAAGTTGCACTATCATTATCAACTTTGCATCTTTTGGCATCAATATTATGAATATGTGTATTACTACGATCGAGATCCAACAAACTATTTTCATTGGGTGTATGACCATCGAAGGTTTTATTCATGTAAATAGAACAACAATTATTCTTTGACTTTAAATGAATAACCGTATCGCAATAAATATGATCAAATCATATTCATGCTCAAAGCAAACGCCAAATAACATTTATTTAGGTTTAACACTAATCCCGAAAGTATAGGGAGTGTGTGATGATGATCATATCAATCTTGGAACCACTTCCAACACACATCGTCACTTCACCCTCAACTAGTCTCTGTTTATTCTGTAACTCCTATTTCGAGTTACTAATATTTAGCAACCGAACAAGTATCAAATACTCAGGGGCTACTATAAACACTAGTAAGGTACACATCAATAACCTGTATATCAAATATACCCTTGTTCACTTTGCCATCCTTCTTATCCACCAAATATTCAGGGCATTTCCACTACCAGTGACCATTTCCTTTGCAGTATAATCATTCAATTTCAGGCTTTGGTCCAGCTTTGGGCTTCTTCGCGGGAGTGACAACTTGCTTGCCATTCTACTTGAAGTTCCCTTTCTTTCCCTTTGCCCTTTTCTTGAAACTAGTGGTCTTGTCAATCATCAACACTTGATGCTCTTTTCTTGATTTCTACCTTCGTCGATTTCAGCATCACGAAGAGCTCAGGAATCGTTTTCGTCATCCCTTGCATACTATAGTTCATCACACAGTTCTACTAACTTGGTGATGGTGACTAGAGAATTTTGTCAATCACTATCTTATCTAGAAGATTAACTCCCACTTGATTTAAACGATTGTAGTACCCAGACAATCTGAGCACGTGCTCACTAGTTGAGCGATTCTCCTCCATCTTTTAGTCATAGAACTTGTTGGAGACTTCATATCTCTCAACTCGGGTATTTGCTTGAAATATTAACTTCAACTCTTGGAACATCTCATATGGTCCATGACGTTCAAAACGTCTTTGAAATCCCGATTCTAAGCCGTTAAGCATGGTGCACTAAACTATCAAGTAGTCATCATATTGAGCTAGCCAAACGTTCATAACGTCTGCATCTGCTCCTGCAATAGGTTTGTCACCTAGCGGTGCATAAAGGACATAATTCGTCTGTGCAGCAATGAGGATAAACCTCAGATCACGGACCAAGTCCGCGTCATTGCTACTAACATCTTTCAACACAATTTTCTCTAGGAACATATCAAAATAAACATATGAAAGCAACAACTCAAGCTATTGATCTACAACATAATTTGCAAAATACTACCAGGACTAAGTTCATGATAAATTTAAGTTCAATTAATCATATTACTTAAGAACTCCCACTTAGACAGACATCTCTCTAGTCATCTAAGTGATCACGTGATCCAAATCAACTAAACCATGTCCGATCATCATGTGAGATGGAGTAGTTTCAATGGTGAACATCACTATGTTGATCATATCTACTATATGATTCACGCTCGACCTTTCGGTCTCCGTGTTCCGAGGCCATATCTGTTATATGCTAGGCTCGTCAAGTTTAACCTGAGTATTACGCGTGTGCAACTGTTTTGCACCCGTTGTATTTGAACGTAGAGCCTATCACACCCGATCATCACGTGGTGTCTCAGCACGAAGAACTTTTGCAACGGTGCATACTCAGGAAGAACACTTCTTGATAATTTTTAGTGAGAGATCATCTTAAAATGCTACCGTCAATCAAAACAGAATAAGATGTATAACAGAAAAACATCATATGCAATCAAAATATGTGACATGATATGGCCATGATCATCTTGCGCCTTTGATCTCCATCTCCAAAGTACTGTCATGATCTATATCGTCACCGGCACGACACCATGATCTTCATCATCTTGATCTATATCAATGTGTCGTCATATGGTCGTCTCACCAACTATTGCTCTTGCAACTATTGCTATCGCATAGCGATAAAGTAAAACAATTATTTGGCACTTGCATCTTATGCAACAAAGAGACAACCATAGGGCTTCAGCCAGTTGCCGATAACTTCAACAAAACATGATCATCTCATACAACAACTTATATCTCATCACGTCTTGACCATATCACATCACAACATGCCCTGCAAAAACAAGTTAGACGTCCTCTACTTTGTTGTTGCAAATTTTACGTGGCTGCTACGGGCTGAGCAAGAACCGTTCTTACCTACGCATCAAAACCACAATGATAGTTCGTCAAGTTAGTGTTGTTTTAACCTTCTCAAGGACCGGGCGTAGCCACACTCGGTTCAACTAAAGTTGGAGAAACAGACACCCGCTAGTCACCTGTGTGCGAAGCACGGCGGTAAAACCAGTCTCGCGTAAGCGCGTAATGTCGGTCCGGGCCGCTTCATCCAACAATACCACTGAGCCAAAGTATGACATGCTGGTAAGCAGTATGACTTGTATCGCCCACAACTCACTTGTGTTCTACTCGTGCATATGACATCTACGCATAAAACCAGGCTCTGATACCACTGTTGGGGAACATAGTAATTTCAAAAATTTCCTACGCACATGCAAGATCATGGTGATGCATAGCAACGAGAGGGGAGAGTGTTGTCCACGTACCCTCGTAGACCGTAAGCGGAAGTGTTAGCACAACGCGGTTGATGTAGTCGTACGTCTTCACGGCCCGACCGATCAAACACCGAAACTACGGCACCTCCGAGTTCTAGCACACGTTCAGCTCGATGACGTCCCTCGAACTCCGATCCAGCTGAGTGTCGAGGGAGAGTTCCGTCAGCACGACGGCATGGTGACGATCTTGATGTTCTACCGTCGTAGGGCTTCGCCTAAGCACCGCTACAATATTATCGAGGAGGACTATGGTGGAGGGGGGCACCGCACAAGGCTAATAGATCTCAAGGATCAATTGTTGTTGTGTCTTTGGGGTGCCCCCCTGCCCCCATATATATAGGAGCAAGGGGGGAGGCGGCCGGCCTATGGAGGAGGCGCACCAAGGGGGGAGTCCTACTCCCACCGGGAGTAGGACTCCTCCTTTCCTTGTTGGAGAAGAAAAGAGGAGGAGAGGGAGAAGGAAAAGGGGGATGGCCCCCTTGTCCAATTCGGACCAGAGGGGAGGCGCAGGCCTCCTTCCTTTTGGCCTCTCTCCTCTATTCCCGTATGGCCCAATAAGGCACATATACTCCCCGGCGAATTCCCGTAACTCTCCGGTACTCCGAAAAATACCCGAATCACTTGGAACCTTTCCGAACTCCGAATATAGTCGTCCAATATATCAATCTTTACGTCTCGACCATTTCGAGACTCCTCGTCATGTCCCCGATCTCATCCGAGACTCCGAACTCCTTTGGTACATCAAAACTCATAAACTCATAATATAGCTGTCATCGAAACCTTAAGCGTGCGGACCCTACGGGTTCGAGAACAATGTAGACATGACCTAGAACTATTCTCGGTCAATAACCAATAGCGGAACCTGGATGCTCATATTGGCTCCCACATATTCTACGAAGATCTTTATCGGTCAAACCGCATAACAACATACGTTGTTCCCTTTGTCATCGGTATGTTACTTGCCCGAGATTCGATCGTCGGTATCCAATACCTAGTTCAATCTCGTTACTGGCAAGTCTCTTTACTCGTTACGTAATGCATCATTCCGTAACTAACTCATTAGTTACATTACTTGCAAGGCTTATAGTGATGTGCATTACTGAGAGGGCCCAGAGATACCTCTCCGACAATCGGAGTGACAAAACCTAATCTCGAAATACTCCAACCCAACATGTACCTTTGGAGACACCTGTAGTACTCCTTTATAATCACCCAGTTACGTTGTGACGTTTGGTAGCACCCAAAGTGTTCCTCCAATAAACGGGAGTTGCATAATCTCATAGTTACAGGAACATGTATAAGTCATGAAGAAAGCAACAGCAACATACTAAACGATCAAGTGCTAAGCTAACGGAATGGGTCAAGTCAATCACATCATTCTCCTAATGATGTGATCCCCTTAATCAAATGACAACTCTTTTGTCCATGGTTAGGAAACATAACCATCTTTGATAAACGAGCTAGTCAAGTAGAGGCATACTAGTGACACTATGTTTGTCTATGTATTCACACATGTATTATGTTTCCGGTTAATACAATTCTAGCATGAATAATAAACATTTATCATGATATAAGGAAATAAATAATAACTTTATTATTGCCTCTAGGGCATATTTCCTTCATATCTAAGGGAGCAAAAACCCGTTCTTCACAAAAGAAAGTGCTACCCGTCGATTCAGATAGAACCATGGTTGTACTGGCCCACAAACTAGCCCCACCACACATAATCGAGACTCTTCCAGATTGCACACCTACACCGTTGGGCAGAGAACCAGCTACAACCCATCTAACCGCAACCCCAGCGGATAGTAACCCACTTATAGTTAACAAAGCACCATGTCCACCACAGTGTACCCCCACACGAGCAGTTGTAAAGCTACTGCAGTGCCCAAAGCACGAAGACCACCACAGCTAACCCAAACTCCACATTTAAAGTAGAAGAGCAACTGTTCTCACGTCAGATTCCATAGCTATGGTTCATACTCCTTTGCTGTTGCATCACTGTATTTACTCATACCAACTACTTTCGAATTTGAAGGATCCAATTGAAACTCCAATGGCGCAACAGGTATGTTTTAAACCTATTTCTTTAACTGGATTGCTGTTCTAACTTCTTTCTCTATGTTGATTTTAGTTTAAGTTGTATAAATAGTTATGTTCTCATGTGATGCACATTACAAGTGTTGCCAATGCTGTGTAGTTTCTCACACTTATATTCTGTCTATGCTGCTGTGTTTTAAAAATATATGAGTTGAACTGTGTCTTTATCTTGATTAGGGAACATAAACCAGAATGATATGGACAATACAGTGACCATAGTACATAGATATATGTTTGTTTCATGCTGTTATCCTGTCCACCTTACTACTGAACCGGTTTACCAAAATGAGTTTGGTATACTACAAGCTAAACCTGTGATGTGTCTGCTTGTTTCTCTTGTAGTATGCAAACAGAATATTGGAGAAGAGCACCCCACTATGCACTGGTAGAGAAAGTAATGCAAATAAGGTTCAAGATAGTGAGACAACCCTGTTGGTCTCCAAGAAAGGTGATAAAAACGATCTTGTAGACAGTGAGAAAACCCAACAGTCCTGCGTTGATGTAGTGTTCGAGTTACTGGCCAGTACCGCTGGCACAAGCTCTTCGAACTCGCTACCTGAATCACTTCGGCTTCTTCAGTCTCAGCTACAAGCTGAAAGGCATCAGTCAGCTGTGCTGCGGTAAGAAGCCGAAGGACTGAGGAAGTCCCTGCAGAATTCAGACGCGTACTTTCTTGTGCAACAGCAAGCGCTGGAGGATTTAAGCGCCAAACAAGAGAAAGTTAATAAGCTTGCTAAGCATCTTGCCAGCATTATGGGTACCCAGGATATTGTTTCTTGAACTCTTCTGAAGTGGTTTCAGTTCTGGACTTGTTTTGCTACGGCGTTTATATGCTGCTGTGTTCCCTATATTTGCACTGGTGGTAAACTTTGATGCCCAGTGGATGTAATATGTGTAATAGCCGTGATAGCCTAGCATAAGTTGCTTGCTTATTTATTTCCTTGTTGTCTTGTTTATTTGTTTGCTTGTAGTCAGTGCAGATCTTTTTCCGCGGTTTGCTAGTGGCTGCAATAACCTATTTTTTAAAACTAGGCCACAACAACCATGGGCTAATATTTACTGTAGTGACACTGGGCCTCCTGCGGGCCGTAGAAACAGTGGGCCTTCTACGGGCCGTAGAAACAGTAGGCCTTCTACGGCCCGTAGAAACATTGGGCCTTCTACGGGCCGTATCATCAATGGGCCTTATACGGGCCGTATGATCGATTGGCCAAACATGGGCCAATAACAGGCCGCATTATGGCCGTAAACGGGCTAGAGTTGGAATCCTCCGTTCATGGGCCGACCATAACGGGCCATCGTTAATAGGTTGTATTTGATGACGCTATGAAAACGGCCCAATGTATTAACGGACCACAAACGGGCCGACTGTAACCACGGGCTGAATTTGGCCCGCAAGCAAAAAATGACAGTAACGGGCCGTAAGTAAACGAATGCTCGAAATGAGCCCAAGAATAAATGGGCTCTGAGAAGGCCGAAAGATGACATGGGCTGGAAACGGCCCAACTGAATAACGGGCCCTTAATGGGTATAAAGTGATACACTGTTCATTACGGGCCAGTTTCACCACAGGCTGTTAATGGGTCTAAAGTGATACACTGTTCATTGCGGGCCAGTTTCACCACGGCCCGTTAATAGGCCAAGAGTTACATAGGGCCTCATATGGGTCGAAAGACGTCATGGGCCATACATGGGCTAGAAGTGAAAACGGGCTGGAATCATATTGGATGGCCCAGATGACGCTAGTGGGCCTAATTCGGATAGGGCGTAACGGGCCTTGGGTTAGCGGGTTGTAAATGGGCTATATGCGAACAGGCCGTTAACATGCTTTCCATGGGCCGGCCCGTCACCTTTTGACCAAGTCAAATGGGCCGGCCTTTTCACAGGAATGGGCCTCTGTTGGGCCGTGCCACGTGTCGACGTATCATAGGCGCCTTCTGTCCAATGAGTGGATGACATCTGTCCCAACAATGAGCCGACACGTGTTTCCTCCAGCCAATGATGATTTTACACGTGGAAAATCCCCATTGGTCGGGGCTGTTAACAGGTTATCGGATCCAAAACCCGACCCGATAGCTTAATGGCGTTCCGTTACGGTGGATGCCACGTGTCGATCACCCTTGACGAAAGTACTTCTGTGACGCGCGATTTATCGTCATGGAAGTGGACACTTCCGTGATGATAATTTTGGTAATGTCATGGAACACTTCTACGATAGCACAGGTATGACTATCTTGATTCTGTCATAAATTTGTCATGGATGTACATGCATGACAAAAAACGCGACCTACTGTGACAAACACGTATCATCACGGAAGTGTATTTTTTTTGTAGTGGAAGCTGATTCGGCTGCCGAACGGATCGGGGTCGCTAGATGGAGTGAGAAGCCAGGCTGAGAAGCTGACTCTTCGGAGTTGGGAGAGGTTTAGAACATGCCCTAAATCTATGGTCAAATATTGACACAAAATACGGAGAGGACCAATAAATCAGGGCGGAGATAGTAATTTGCAAGCCAACTTTTCTTTTCATTAACCGAGATCATTAATATGCCCGCATGCATGCAAGTAAGGAATGAGAAGGAAGTAGCATAGTGTCATTATGACTACATGCATGCAAGTACTCCCTTCGTTTTTATTTAATCCGCGTATTAGGCCCCGTTTGGTTCATAACTCCTAGGACTTTTTTTAGTCCCAACTAAAAAGTCTCTAGTCCCTAAAAAGTTCCTCTCTATTTGTTTTCAGGGACTAAAAAGTCCCTAGTCCCTTCATAGAGGTTATTAAGTGACCATGTTACCCTTAGTATACAGAAAGTAACAACCAAACAACACCATTGGGCGGTGGGGCAATGGGTGCAGGAGGGGCATTGTTGGAAAAGTCCCAAAAAGTCTCAAAAAAGACTCTCCTTGAGAGTCTTCTTCATTTAGTCTCAAAAAGCAACTTTTAGTCCCTAGTAGTCCCTCCTGTTTGGTTAAAAAGTCTCTAAGAGGGACTTTTTCTAGTCCCTACACCAAAAAGTCCCTGGAAACAAACACCCCCTTAGCTTTGGTCAAAGTCAAGCTTTGTAAACTTTGACAAAGCTTATAAACAAAAACATGACCATATACAATAACAAATCAATACCATTAGATTATTAATGAATGTACTTTCACATCATATAGATTTGTTATGGTCAATGTTTATATTGTTTTCTATAAACTTGGTCACACTTTACGAAGTTTGACTTCAGTCAACTCTAATATGCAGAGTAAATAAAACGGAGGGAGTACTAAACAAGTTGTTAGTACGAGGAAACATCATTAATTTTTGCCTCGATTATTGTTAGTGGCCTTGTATAGATGCAAAATGTATTTTCTATAATGATCTTGTATAAGGGAATGAAGGTACTACTTTTTGTGGCATATAACTTACTTTTTGTTGGTAAAATTAATGCTCAAAGTTGGACATAAATTATGAAGTGGCCTTGTATAAGGGAATGTAGGGAGTATACAACATCATCCTTCCTCTTCGAGGAAACCCAACACTATCACAAGTAGCACTACCTTATTACTGCGTGTCCTCCATCCCCTACCTCCAGTCGTGTTCCTCCACGCCTGCATTTTATTCTCCTTCCCCGGCACTACCCGCAAACCATCACAAGCACTCTCATAGGCGGCAACGCCCTCGTGCAAAGGCCTCCCCGCCATGCTACAAGCCATAAGTCGAGCATAGGGCGCGCTGGAACCATGGTGAAAAATGGCCAGATCCGACCGAGGGAAAAGTTGGTACCACGACCGCGAGATGCTTCAACGGTGTTGTGATAGGAGGACACCTCCCCGGGCATGGATTTTTGCTGAAACTAAGGGGCACGGTTGCTGCAACCAACTGCGGTGTATGCTGGAATGGGCGAGGGCATTTGCTGCATCCGACCATCTGTTTTTGCTCGAACCTGCCCCCATTTGTTTTTGCTACCACCGACTTTGTGTTTTACTGGAACCAACACCCATATTTTCTACCACCATTTTTGTTCTTGCTAGAATAGCGTCATTTTTGCTATCGTCATCTTGCTTTTTTGCTAGAACTAGTGCCTTTTTTTGCTACCACCGGCTAGGCTAGCGAGCGACACCGTCTTTGCCATTAATGCTGCAACCGGAGGGTCGTCAACACTGGTGAGGAACAGTATTTGCGGCCGGCACCATGAGAGTACCCATGGAGGCAATAGGGAGGAGGCAACGAAAAACAACTATGGTCAACATCCTTTTTTTGTTTTGTATTTTGATGAGGTGACAGTCGACTGGCGGGCTTCAACAGCATGAGCGAGGGGATGTGGGAGGGAGAGAGGGACGACCGCCATGCTTCCTCCATGTTATTTTTCTATGAGAGGGACATGAGAGGTGAGAAAAGTGATGAGGACAAAGGCATGGAACGGCTACACGTGTCGGGATCCAACGACTGCGTGGAGACCGCTGAATTTTAGGCCGGTCTATCGATGCCAGTCCTGGCCATGGGCAGTCCGGCCTGAACGGCCCGGCCCGAAAAAGCCCGACCTGACCCGGCCCGACGCTGCCCCTGGGCCGGGCTCGGGCCTAGATTTTGAGCCCGAAGGTCGGGCCGGGCCGGGCTCGGGCCCGTCGTTTTTGCGTTTTTCTGAAGGTCGGGCCGGGCCGGCCCGGAGCCCGACAGGCTTTTACGTGTTCGGGCTGGGATCGGCCCCAGAAAACAAGCCCGAAGCCCGGCCCGGCCCGAGGTATGGCGAGGTATAACCGGTGCCTAGCGCTGGCCTATTGAATTGGACGTGTGTGGAACGTGCACATACATGCTACAAGTAATATACTCCCGCCGGTATTAGCAAAAAGGCACATGCTAACAAAAAGGGACGTGCTACGTGTCCACCGATCGATCTTTTTAAAAGATTGGCCTAGTCGTGAGCCGTCAGATCTCACGCCATCGAGTGACCGAGCGTCGTCCTTCCCATTGCAACAAAGGTAATGTTGTAGATTTTTTCGAAACAAAGATCGTGTTGTAGAAACTTTTGTAATAGAGTTCATGTTATAGATCTTTTTTGAACAAGATTTTTGTTGTGTTTTTTGCAACAAGATCTATGTTTCAGAAAAGCATCTGCAGCTCACAGTCATGTTCGTGGTAGATTTTTTTGCAACAAAGGTCTTGTTGCGGTTTTTTTTGCAATAGCGGTTCTGTTGTGAAATTTTCTGCAACAAAGGTCTTGTTGCCCATTTGTTTCTTTGCAAAAGAACTGTTGTTGCATAAGTGGACGACAGCCTTGCCATCGTCAATGGCGAGCAGAGGCCGTCTTCTTCATCACCCGGTAGCAGCAAGAGCAGGCCATGAGCTCCGCCACATGGCGGTGAGGGAGGATCAACGTTGCTTGTCCATGCCTTCGCGCCGCCGCTGGCGAGCATCAGACCTCGACCAGGTTGCCTCGCCGCCATTCCTTCCTTCAGTTTCTCCATTTGTTCGCCTCTTGCCGCGGGAACGCCATGCACCGCTGCCATCCTGGGTCCTCGGGATGAAGCTCGCTACCAACCCCGTCGGACCTCGCTGAGCGGAGCCCCTGCTGCTTGCAGATGTCCCCGCCTCTTGCCCGCTCGCCATCCTGTTCCTTTCCGGCTGGAATCCTCGCCGCCATTGTGCTCCCAGTTGCACGAGTCTCCACCCCCGCCGCTCCCGGACACCCCGACCTCCTACCCATGCGCCATACTCGCCGGATCCGGCTGGAATCCTCGCTGCCTTTGTGCTCCCAGTCGCACGAGTCTCCACCCCCACTGCTCCCGGACACCTCGGCCTGATCCGACGAGATTTGGCTGGAATCCTTGCCGCCATTGTGCTCCCAGTCGCACGAGTCTCCGCCCCCGCCGCTCCCGGACACCTCGGCCTCCTACCCATGCGCCATACTCGCCGGATCCGGCTGGAATCCTCGCCGCCATTGTGCTCCCAGTCGCACGAGTCTCCACCCCCGCCGCTCCCGGACACCCCGGCCTCATACCCATGCGCCATACTCGCCGGATCCGGCTGGAATCCTCGCCGCCTTTGTGCTCCCAGTCACACGAGTCTCCACCCCCACCGCTCCCGGACACCCCAGCCTGATCCGACGAGATTTGGCTGGAATCCTCGCCGCCATTGTGCTCCCAGTCGCACGAGTCTCCGCCCCCGCCGCTCCCGGACACCCCGGCCTCCTACCCATGCGCCATACTCGCCGGATCCGGCTGGAATCCTCGCCGCCTTTGTGCT
This sequence comes from Triticum aestivum, assembly GCF_018294505.1. Lineage (NCBI taxonomy): Eukaryota > Viridiplantae > Streptophyta > Magnoliopsida > Poales > Poaceae > Triticum > Triticum aestivum. Next base: position 680,552,671 of record NC_057795.1, on the reverse strand, counting down.
CCCAGTCGCACGAGTCTCCACCCCCACAGCTCCCGGACACCCCGGCCTGATCCGACGAGATTTGGCCGGAATCCTCGCCGCCATTGTGCTCCCAGTCGCACGAGTCTCCACCCCCGCCGCTCCCGGACACCCCGGCCTCCTACCCATGCGCCATACTCGCCGGATCCGGCTAAAATCCTCGCCGCCTTTGTGCTCCCAGTCGCACGAGTCTCCACCCCCACCGCTCCCGGACGCCCCGGCCTGATCCGACGAGATTTGGCTGGAATCCTCGCCGCCATTGTGCTCCCAGTCGCACGAGTCTCCACCCCCGCCGCTCCCGGACACCCCGGCCTCCTACCCATGCGCCATACTCACCGGATCCGGCTGAAATCCTCGCCGCCTTTGTGCTCCCAGTCGCACGAGTCTCCACCCCCACCGCTCCCGGACACCCCGGCCTGATCCGACGAGATTTGGCTGGAATCCTCGCCGCCATTGTGCTCCCAGTCGCACGAGTCTCCACCCCCGCTGCTCCAGGACACCCCGGCCTCCTACCCATGCGCCATACTCGCCGGATCCGGCTGGAATCCTCACCGCCATTGTGCTCCCAGTCGCACGAGTCTCCACCCCCGCCGCTCCAGGACACCCCGGCCTCCTACCCATGCGCCATACTCGCCGGATCCGGCTGGAATCCTCGTCGCCATTGTGCTCCCAGTCGCACGAGTCTCCACCCCCGCCGCTCCAGGACACCCCGGCCTCCTACCCATGCGCCATACTCGCCGGATCCGGCTGGAATCCTCGCTGGTGTCGCCCTCCCAGCTGCAGGAGTCTCCGCCTGCCACGGGATCTAGCCAGATAGTTGGAAACTCCATTTTTCCGAAACAAGGCATGAGTTGCAGAAACTCGTACACGGAGGGGTTGCTCTCTATGACGTGTGATCAAGAGTCAATCTGACGGACACGAAGGCGACGGACGCTCGCACGCGATCGGCCGGCCGAAGGTAAGCTTTTCCCTAACGAAAAAGGACATAATTTAATACAGATGTAATCAATATTAATATTTGTGTATTCACTTATTTCGAAAACAAAGGAGATTTTACTGCAATCGCGATAAATATTTGCCTATTTTCCCAAGGAAGGAGATCTAATTGTGGATGTAATTAGTATTTTTACTATTTTAGGAAGAAACGGGTTGTTGGGAAAATTCTCGCATACATGGGGTGCTCGGCGTTGCACCCTGCCCTCTTTTTTTTTCATGGAAGGAATTAATTCTCTGATTGATTTGCTGATAAGGGCATCTTTAATGCAAACCCTTAAATAAAACACATTGGATGTGTCCGCGGACAGGATAGGGGAAGAAGTCATCAAATTCTACCTCACATTTGTCCGGTTCCATCCATCTACGCATTTCGTTGAACACCTTGCGAGGAGAAGGGAGGGAGAGATGGGATAGGCCATCGAGCCGACGCATGTGCATGTCGCGGTTGAGAAGAGAGAGGGGAGAAGTGCGTGGAAAGATGGCGCCTTTTGGTGGATGTCCAGACTATAACAAAGCCTCCGAGGGTTGCCATCATTTTGCCAGAATTCAGGGGGGACGTGTTTGCGGATGTTTAAGGAGTATAATATTGGACAACAAAATGTGTCCGGACTCCACAAGACATACACGTCCGCTCGGACGTGGTTTTGCTGGAGAGGATAAATAAAGAATAATATCCCGGCGTCCCGGGGCCGTTCAAATGGATCCGATTTTGGCGGCGCCGCGTGGGGCTGCCATCCCCTCCCCCTGCCTGCCTCTTCTTCTCTATAAAGAAACGTGAAGCCGTAGCCTCCTCCGCGTGAGTCTTTCCTTCTCAGCACCACAGCCTCTTCCGTTTCTCTCCTCTCGTCGTATTCTTCTAACACGCCCACGATGGCAGCCGCTCGCCGGGACCTCCGTCGCCGGTCTGGCCTCGTGCTCGCCGGAGTCCTGCACTTCAGACGTCAAGATTCCACGGCCAGTCCTGCCGTTTCTTGGCCGGATCTCACCTGTTAGGCATCATCCCGATGCATGGTGCTGTCTCTTCGCCGGACGGGGCACGCCGGCGGGTCTTGCGGCAGTGGCTGGCGCCTCCCAGCGGCGGCCAGCCGTTCCTGCGGCAAGACAAGATGAGGCTGACCAGACGGGGCGGCGTGCACCCAGCAGGAACAGAGCCGTGCAGCTCGCGGCGTCGGCGGTGCCGATCCGAGGTGTCCTGCCGGCGTGCGCCCAGCGGGAACTGACGGATCTGGTTGCAGCTCGCGGCGTCGGCGGTGCAGATCCGGCGTGCAACAGGCGGAGCTCGCGGAGTCGGCGGTGCAGATCCGACGTGGCCGGCGGGAGGCGCTGCCGGCCGGGTCGGTCCGGGGTCCGAGATCTCGGCTTGGCGAGCCGTTTCTCTCGGCCCGCGCCAGACTAGGCGCGACGCGAGATCCATCCCGGGTTCGACCGGACGGCGATTCGGGTTCGGCGCCTATCGAGACGCAGCAGCCCGGAACTCGGGTCCGACCGATCCGGTCGGTCGGCTGCACCGGCCGGCGATTCGGGTTCGGCGCCTATCGAGACGCAGCAGCCCGGGACTCGGGTCCGACCGATCCGGTCGGTCGGCTGCACCGGCCGGCCGGGTCGGGTCTTTGCCCGGAGGCCGCGGGATGGGCTGGATCAGCGCCGTCCGCTCGCCAGATCCGACGGCGCGTATGCGTCCCCTGCTAGGTTTCCAGCCCGCGGGGTGGACCCCGTCGAGTCCTTCCCCGGAGGCCGCGGGATCGGCTGGATCAGCGCCGTCCGCTCCCAGATCCGACGGCGCGTACACGTCAAGTTCTAGGGTTAGCACCTATAAGTGCGCTCATCACTCCCACTCTCTGGGCGCCTTTGTTTCCGCCTCCGCCTCCGCCGCCGCCGCCGCCGCCCACTTGTCCCCCACGAGAGCTCCCTCCCCACACCGCGCCGCTGCTCGCCGGTAGCGTTCTGATCTCGAAATCCGCCCCTGTTTCGCCCAGAATCTCGTTATCCTTCTCTGCCGTTTACTTACCATCAATTTCGATCTATCTCCAGGCATGGCCTCGGCAGAGGGAAGCGAGGTGTCCGAGCTCATCGCCGGGAACAGGAAGGACGCCGCCGTCAAGGGGAACTCGTCCTCGGGGATGGCGTGCGAGCTCCTTCAGAGGGCCGACACGAAGCCCCTTGACGAGCGCCGCTGCGTCAAGCACGCGCTCGAGCTCAGGGAGGCCGCCACCACTGCGGGTTTCCTTCCCTTCATGTGCCAGGGACCTGAGTAAGTACCACCTGCTAGATCCCGTGCTCCTGATCTCGATCTCGTGCCTGTGTTAGTATTTCGCGCAGCCTCGTTTTTGCTGTGGTCCTGTCCTTGCATAGTGGAGTTCCTCGAATATTTAGTGGTTCCCCTCCTTCAAATGTCAAATGGTATTGATAGATCTGTAACGCTAGAAACCCTGGCGGATTTGCATGCATCCTGACTAAAATGATTAATTCCCGCTTAATTAGACAAATCTATGTTCCTATTGTTATGGCCTGTTTGGCTGCTGTACTGATTCAGATTTCCTGCACTCTTGGTATTACGAAACTTGTTGGTATTTTAGTAACTTATTATAGGGTACTTTACTCTGTTAGAATAATGAAGTCTGATATCCATTATCATTTTCCCTTTTAGGATGCCCTTGGTTCATACCCTGGACATGAACGTGTTTACCAAGTTGAAGGAGAAGGATGCCACCGCCACCAAAGGCTACCCTGCTGCTGTGGTCCAGGGACCGGAGTAAGTACTTTGCTTCAAAGATCTTGCTGTAGTAAGTTTAGTGCTCCCTCCGTCTCATAATATGACAACATTTTTTTACACTAGTGCAGTGTCAAAAATGCTCTTATATTATGTGGGATGGAGGGAGTATGTTTTAGTGGCTCCCCTTCCTTCAAATGGGGCATGCATGGATTTCTAACCCTAGAAACCCTCGTGGATTTGCTTGCTGTATAATTTTGTATTTACCGATAGATAAATATATACTCTGATTGTTATGGTCTGCTTGGTTAATTAGTGATTCAATTTCCTGAACTGTCGGTCTCTACTTACAAAGTTGTTGGTATTTTACTAACTTCGCCGCTTTACTCCTTGGAGTTGTAAGTTTAGTGAGATCTGCCTCATTGTTAGGGATGCAAAGTTGTAACCTACAGGTTACCCTCTAACCTTACTTAGTTCAACCAAATTTGCAACCTTCTTTGTCTAGCCCTGTGCAATTGTCTCATAGATTTTTATTGTCTGCTAGGCTAGTTTACTCCTTTTTTTTTATGCTTACTCAGTAGTGAGGTTTGATTAATGGTTATATTCATTACCATAGGGTGCCCCTGGTCCATACCCTGGAGCTGAAGCAGGCTAACTACCTTGCCGCCATGCGTCAGGGACTGCAGTAAGTACTACATGCTCTGCCCTTATCCTGTGCTCCAGCGACACTGTCTATCTGTTTACTTCTGTGGTTATAGATAGCTAAATCTATATTGTGACTGTTATGCTGCAGCTTAGGTTATGATCTGTTGTATTCAATTTACTTGCTGCAATGTGTTTGCTTTCTGGGCATGTTCGTGCTCATGCTGCAAAATGTAGATCTCACGTACTGATTGTTGAACCAGTGTTTAATTCTGATTATGAGAATGCATTCAATTAACTTGCTGCAAAGTGTTTGCTCTCTAGGGATGTTCATGCTTATGCTGCAAAATGTACATCTAGTGTACTGATTGATGAACCAGTGTTTGATTTTGTTTAAGAGGTGTTTAGATTTTGTTAAATTTTTGACATCTCATCATTTTTTTTTGGTGCACCGGTTCATCTTTCTGAATTAGTGGTGTGATTTTAACCCACCCCAATGAGCAATGCCTTGACCTCAACTGTTTCATGTTGGTATTTACTTCTATAGAATATCATTGGGGTGGGTCAAGGCATTGCCTGCAGAATATTTTAGTGGTTCCCCTTCCCTCATAGGTCATTGATGGATCCCACCGACTATTCGCTGCAGGCTGTGATCTATTTTTATCACTACTCTCTAGATTGTTATTGTCTGCTAGGCTAGTTTATGAGGCGGTTTCTACAAAGTTGTTATTTCAATTCTAACTTGTGCTACCTTTTTTTTTAATGCTGACTCAGCATTGAAAGTATAGTGAGGTCTGATTTATTAATGGTTATATTCATTACCATTTTAATCTTTTCTTGGGATATTATTTAGGGTGCACCGTACCCTGGAGCTTAACACACTGAAGCCCGCTGAGTACCTTTCCTTCATGCGCCAGGGACCAGAGTAAGTAGTTTATTTCCGTGGTTATAGACAGATAAGTCTATATTGTGACTGTTATGCTGCAGCTTAGGTTATGATCTGTTATATCTGGTGTATTCGTCACACCTAGCTCTGGAGGATCTATATGCAATTCAATTTACCCGCTGCAAAGTGTTTTGCTTTCTAGGGATGTTCATGCTTATGCTGCAACCTGCAAAATATGTATCTAGGCCTACTGATTGATGAACCAGTGAAATTTTGTTTATGAGTTGTTTTATTGTTAGTTTTTTCTGCACCGGTTCATCTTTTGAATTAGGGGTGTGATTGTTAAATGTAGCATTAAAACTTGTTCATGAATGTCTTACCTCACCTCTGGGCTAATAGATAATTTTGTTTATCTTTCACTCCAGGCCACTGACGCTCATCCCTTGTGCCCTTGTACGCACGATCCCTCGCGTAAGATTTCATTCCAACTTGCAATGTTCTTATGCTTGTTACTCCTGTACATTACTGATTTCAGTCGTTTTTGAACAGCGCATTTCCAGAATTTCCTAATTTCATTGTTTGTGAACAGTGTCTTCCCCAGTCAATCCCTAAGCATGTGCCTGCGCCGGGAAACCTGGGCATTAAGGATGTGGAGAAGACTGCGCTTGAGATTCAAGACAAACTCAAGCGGAAAGGACCCGGGTACTCTTTGCGCTCCATCAGGGCAACGGTTGAAATCTTCAAGGAGAACCAAGAGACAGTTGTTGTTCGCAGTCAATCTTTGGCTGAGAAGTTCAAGGCATGGGCAGATGACACCTCCAGGGGGTTTACCTTCTATTCGATCGGGGAAAAGGTACTTCAGCTTTGGGACAAGTACTTCCCGAAGCAGTAATTACAGTCTAAGATATGACGCAGGACCTTGTGTCAGAATATGATTTGAGGTTATTTGTCTAGCTATGTTATTTTGTCTGTACGGTTTGCTTTGTTTTAGCTGAGTATTGATTATTTTGAGAATTACTCCCTTTGGGATCAAGTCATATTAGCCTTGACTGTATGCTGCTTGAGAACTGCCAGATGATTGGAAGTAGAATTTTTGTAGTTTGATCTGGATTGGCAAATGTGACCGTTTCATTTTCTGAACGAGTTTTAGTTAGAAGTATTGTTCAACCTCAGCCATATGGTGGATCCTAATTGGCAGAACAGCAAACCTTGTCAACGCAACTGTCCTTAATTTCATGGACGGATCGCCTGCCGTAGTCCTTTTGCGGTAATTGGTCTTTGCAGTGTGATGAAGCACTTGTTCAAACAACAATGGATGATATAAATGAGTAGCTTCTTTCAACCTCTCTTCCTGATTTTTATTGTTATAAAATGGAGCATTTAACAGTGCCGGTTAGCTTTCTATTTCATGCACCTTCTTATTTAACCACTCCCTCTAATATATGAATAGGCAGGCTAGAAAATGCTACTTGCTCCATTAAGCCACATTGTTTAAATGAGATAAGTCACCTTATATGACTTACCTAATTAAATATATTTTCACAATATTTAAGTGAACTGACAATGTATGATGGAATTATTGTTGCTTCGTTTGAATTCTTTTGTTGTTTGTTCATACAAGAAATAGTGTAAGAGTGGGTGGTGGCCAGATGCTCAGATGGCCCCCTAATTGCTATATATTGTAGGCTCTGCTTGCAAAATTTGTTCGGATTCGCCCAAGCCCCGACGAAGGAGGGAGGCGCCCCACCATCACCATGGCTGCCAAATCCCTCCAGATCGAGAGGCCGTGACCACCAGATCGACATGGGCGAATCCGCTACGGTCGCCGCGAGTGTTTGAGCGCCATGGCGGCCGCCTGGCCTGCTAGCTTGATGAGGGTTGTCCTCGTCGCCGGTGAGTGGCGGCGGCGGATGGAGGAGTGGGAGTGGGAGTGGAGAGGGTGGGGGTGGGGAATGAGAATCGAATCGGCAGAGGAAAGAGAGATTTTTTACTCTCACGTTTTTCTCGTTTCTATCGCCACCTATCGACTCAGTTGGGTGATTCCTATTGGTCCACTCCTGCATCCCACGGATCGACCCCAGCTCCGCGCCATCCCAGAGCATTATTATAAAGCCTACTCGACGCGCGCGCGGGGGGGGGGGGGGGGGGTGGGTACCCTTAGCATTTTAGCATTTATTTTCAAATTAATAACAATTTCATAATATTATTAGAACTTTAGAAAATCATATAAAATACTCTGTGAATCAGATGAAATTTTTTTATACATGAAAGTTGCTCAGAACGATGAGACAAATTCGAATACGCAGCCCGTTCGTCTGCCACATGTCCCTAGCGTAGCGAACATGCAACCTTTCCCCTATGTTTCATCTATCCGAAAATGCCTAACACTGGGGAAACATTTCCGATGTTTTCCCCCTTCGCCAGTATCGTGTAGCACCGCGGTAGAACACCCCTAGCGCTGCTTTTTGCCTTGTCATGCATCTGTTTGCTTGTATTTACTGTTTCTTCCCTTCTTCTCTCCGGTAGATCTGAGACCGCTGCTGATGCCGCTGTGATCGACTACGTCCACGACGGCACTTCTTCCTTTTCAGCAGAGCTTCCAGGCAAGCCCCCTTTTGATCATTCTGATATCGCTCATTCCATTATCTTATGCTTGCATTAGATTTTGCTATTCCATTCTCTTATGCTTGCATTAGATTTTGCTATTGTTATTGTTTGCTCCTATTCTGATGCATATCCCGCTTTTGTAACCTGCTCATTGTACCTTACCTGCTTATCCTAAACTGCTTAGTCCATCAGTGACACCCCATCTTGTCCTTGTTGCCCTTGCTTCATCATCGACGATTCGATCAACGTGATCGACGATCAGAGCCCGACACCTCACATCACATCACGCCCCTTTTGTTGCTCGACTCTGCAGAGTTACCATCAAGTGTCGAGATCTCGCACATCACTCCTGATGAGATCTCTGTAGTGTAGCTATTCGGTCATGGTCATCGAGGGTGATTCCTCCTTAACCACTTCCAATACGACTCTATCGTGCAACCCCTTAAGTGTGAACCTCGAGGGTGGTTCCTCTTACGTTCACCTTGATGATTACATCGAGTGGAATCCACTGAGGGTGATTCCTCGGGTTTTCCCCTTGATGTTTGGACACACAGTTACCTTGACTTTACTTGAGACCTTGGTGAAAGTCGGGCGGGCCTGGAGAGCACCCGCAAGATAATTATGTGGCACGGCTGGGCATTCTGGGCCCTTGCCGTAAGTCCACAGGACGGGGCAATGGGGTCACATTATCGTGAGTCTCTGCTCGTCTCCGCAAGCTAATAATACACTATGGTATGGGTATTTGTTCTGAGTTGGCCTTTGGCCTTTACGCACTAACCACCACACGAGAATAGTTATGGGCCTCGACGACGTAGTATCACCGAAGCTTTGTCAGACATCCAGTTCAGCATTGCGGCACGACTGGGCCGGCACCATCATGTAGTGGTGGAGCCTGGTTCGCCCTGCTCGCAACGACCCAGAGTGCAATGGGTGATGGGCCCAGACCCCAGAGTGCTTAGGATGTAGACTGGCGGGGACCTCTCTGCTGAGCCTAGGTAGGGCTATGACGTATTGATCTTCCGAGGCCGAGCATTGACCCAGAAAAGTGTGTCCAGCCAGAGTAATCAAGTGTGTTGGAAAACGTGGTGCACCCCTGCAAGGAAGTTATATATTCGAATACTGTGTCCACGGTAATGGACGTTCAGACTTGTATCCTGATCTATTACAACTAGAACTGGTTACTTGAGACATGTGATGGATATGTGGCTCCGGGATTGCTTTCTCGTAGGGAGTCGAGGAAGGATCTCTGGGCGTTAATGCTACAACATGCTTGTTAATAAATACGCTATTCTTTACTCTTGTACATGCTGCAAGATGCTTGGAGCTGCTTGAAGATGCTAGTCTTCGAGGCTAGGCCTTCCCCTCTATTCTGGCATTCTGTAGTTCAGTCCACAGATACAACCCTTCCATTTGATACTAATGCATACTTAGTATAGATCTGATACTTGCGAGTATTTTGGATGAGTACTCACGGTTGCTTTGCTACCCCCTTTTCCCGTTTCTTCCTTTCTTCCCGGTTGTTGCAACCAGTTGGTGGATCCCTGGAGCCAGATGCCACCGCCGACGGATACTACTACATGGAGGCCGCCGAAGACCAGGAGTAGTTAGGAGGTCCCAGGCAGGAGGCCTTGCCTCTTCGATCATGTTGCTTATGTGCTAGCCTTCTTAAGGCATCCTTGTTTAACTTATGTCTATACTCAGATATTGTTGCTTCCGCTGACGCTTGTGTATCGAGCTTGTATTCGAGCCCTCGAGGCCCCTGTCTTGTAATATAAAGCTTGTTTTATTTTAATTTGTGCCTTTAGTTGTGTTGTGATATCTTCCCGTGAGTTCATGATCTTGATCGTACATATTTGCGTGTATGATTAGTCCCTGATGAGAGTTCTATTGAGTTCCTTTTTCTTAAGCTTGTTATTTAGGCCAACTCCAACGCGCGACCCAAAACGGACGTCCACTTCGTCCGCTTTTCGTCCGTTTGGGGTAGGAAAACGGACACGGCCGTTTGTTTGCGGTCGTGCACCCATCGGTTCGCCCAACGGGCATGGTGTTGGGGAACGCAACATTTTGAAAAATATTCCTACGATCATGCAAGATCTATCTAGGAGAAGCATAGAAATGAGCGGGGAGAGTGTGCACTACAAAAAAAAGACACTTCCGTGATGATACGTGTTTGTCACAGTAGGTCACGTTTTTTGTCATGCATGTACATCCATGACAATTTTATGACAGAATCAAGATAGTCATACCTCTGCTGTCGTAGAAGTGTTCCATGACATTACCAAAATTATCATCACGGAAGTGTCCACTTCCATGACGATAAATCGCGCGTCATAGAAGTGCTTTCGTCAAGGGTGACCGATACGTGGCATCCACCGTAACGGGACGCCGTTAAGCTATCGGGTCCGGTTTTGGATCCGATAACCCGCTAACAGCAACGACCAATGCCGATTTTCCACGTGTAAAATTCTCATTGGCTGATGGAACCACGTGTCAGCTCCGCATTGGCACAGGTGTCACTCATCCAATGGGCGAGATGCGCCTATGATATGTTGACACGTGGACCGGCCAAAAAGTGGCCCATAAAGATTAAATGGGCCGGCCCAACTAAAGGCCCACAAGATTTAGCGGGCCATAATGGGCCGGCCCATCTAAAGGCCCACAAGATTTTGCAGACCATAATGGGTCGGCCCAGCTAAAGGCCCAACATTCTCGGTTAAGGCCCGTACGGCTAGTGTCAAATCGGCCCGTCAACAGCCCGTTCTAAACTTGTCATCATTGCGGCCTATGGTCACGTCTGGTCCGTTAACAGTCCGCTAAGAATTTGGGCCGAATTATGGCCCGGTGTGTTTCCGGCCTGTTAAAGGTCCTGCTTCATTTGGGCCCATTTATAGGCCATTGAAACTTTCAGCCCATAAACGACCGTGAAGGATATGGGTCATATTTGGCCATGTCTGACATTCGGCCTGTTAGAGGCCCACTACAGATTTGGGCGACTTTCAGCCTGTTGTGACTTTCGACCTGTTTTCGTCGGACGAAATCCATGGGCCATATGTGGCCCAACGCCACATCGGGCCTACTAACGGCCCATATAAAAATGACACTAATCAAGCCCGACCGAACTTCCGGCCTGATAAAGGCCAGTGTAGTAGGTCGGCGCATTTACGACCCGTCTGAATTTCGGCTTGTGGACGATTCGCATTCTAAATGGGCCACCATTTCGGCCTGCTAAGACCAGTGGGTTATTTGGCACAATCAGGGCCCAATCTTACTTTCGGCTTATTAAAGGCCCATGTTTTTTATGGGCTCGAGATATTTACACATGTAAACGGCCTATTATTACTGAGGGCCAAAATTATGTTTAGGCATGTTAATGGCCCACTATGGGCACATGCCTACCAGAAAAATATGAAAGCTTATGCTGACTTAGGCCCAGATATTTTTAGTGGGCTACATGCAAATTTCGGCCTAGAATCGTTTTTAGCCCAATTGGAATGGGCCCGATGAATGTTGGCATGTTGGGCTCCTACGAAGCTTTCGGCCGAATACATTACTAAGATAAACCTACACTATACAAAAATAGCATCGTAATTACTGCAGCCTTTGGCAGCATCATAAATGCTGTATCACAACAAAATAAATTCCAACCATACAACAAAAGGCCTGTTGGCATAAAGTTTACAGTCCTTGCAGATAAAAGCACCATCAGATGTATAGAAGCACAGATCATTTGACCTGAGTGCTTATGTTTCAGGCTGTAGAATCTGATGGAGCAGCACGATCTTCCCTTTTTTCCCGCCATTTCTCTTGAACAACGAAGCAAATGTCTGATAGTCTGGTTTCAAAACCATTCATATCTTCACGACATTTGTCAACCACTATTTTTGTTTCTGACACAACGTCCATTAGGGATTGGACTTGTGTCTGGAGCACAGATATATCACTCTGTCTAGCCAGAAGATTTTGTTCAGTAGGCGATTTGGACGAGGTTACCTTGACAACCAACCCAAAATTACGCAGGAAGGTGCTTATTGCATTGTTAGTGGAGAGATACTGACGCACTGCAGCAAGAGGTGACATTGTGCCTGTGGTAGCCTCGTCACCTTCAAGTGGTTGTGGCTGTTCAATCATTTGTTCCATAGCTTGCTGAAAGTTTGAACTTGTAGATTAGTGTACCAGATAAATTACTAATGAGATAAAAACAAACAAAGTAGGTTTTACGTTTATACATAACTTATTTTGGTGAACTACTGTAATACATTAGCATGTATTGTAGTGCCAACTACATAACAAAATCACTTTCAGAACATATGTCCATGTAGCATGCCTACTGTATTGTCTATTTTCTCACATTCATTGACATCTAAGGATAAAGAGACATGGTTTAAAGTAGGATAAAGATACATCATTCATATCATGGGCAAACAGATATAAAAGAAACAGGCTATTGTATCATTGTGTGTGCACGTGAACATCACAACTAGATTACAGATCAAGACCAAAATAATATCCTTCATCTCTTATAAACCATGTAAGGTGAAATGATACGTTAAGAGAACTGTGTATAAAAGTGAACAGAGTAACTGACATTGGTTGCAAACGAAGCAGTTAAGTGAACACATCATAGTACCAATCAGTTCAAAGGCAGAGGAGTAAGGACTTACAACAGCGGCCTGAACTGGTGTGCTCATGCCCTTCATCTTGTTGGTGTGGCAGTCCTTGAAGATTTGCACTGCATTCGGTTCAGGTTCCGCATGGGTTTTCTTTTGTATTTGGAACAAGTCAATATAGATACGATAATATGGCACAGAAAAAAGAAGGAAGTAGAAGCTATTTACAAGAGCCTCGCAGTGTGCAATATAGCTAGGAGATCGTGTTGTGTGTTGGAATTTCACTTTAGAACGGTTGGTCTTGTTCTTCAAACAGTTAGCCTAGAAGAAGATACACTTGTAAGGCACATACATAAATACAAGTTCAATATGTGGTCTGATCAAAAACATATACCCTACCTGATACTTTGGATCAGATCAGTGTTTAACAAGGGTTGTCCAGTCCTCATCTGTAATATATTCCACTGGAGATGTTTGGGCGATTTCATTGTTAGCCTTGCCTTCAAAGTGAGATTTTCTAAGGTGGTACCGATACTGTCGCAGAGCAGACTGAAAAACATGAGTGCATGCTTGTTTAGTTGCATCATTTTTCGGATCCAACTTGAACCTCATCTGTTGAAAAAAGAATGTGAGTCTTATTAGGAGGAAGCTAGAAAGTATGGCACAGAGCAAGACAATATTACAAATTGCGATGAATAACATTACTTACAGATAAATGGTCAAGGAAGGTGTTAAACTGGGTATTGTGTTTCTCATTCCTGTACTGGATCCACGTTGGGATGATACGTGCTTGACACCTAATGGCAATGGCTGCCTTTGATACTAACTTGGCTGACTCTGTAGCATCACGTGGCCTTTTAAACCTGCCTCAAAATGGACCTCCATTCTTCCTCCTTTAGATTTTGTTAATCTGTCAAGCATTATCCTTGATGTCTGTTTCCGCTTGCGCTGTGATGCTAGTTCAACAACGAATATGGAAAGTGTTAGTGCATATCAAACTGTGAGAGTACATATAAAGGAGCATGCAACTGCAACTTGACTCGGTCAGGTACCATCTTGGTGTTGATGCTCATGAGGTTCATTTGATCTTGCCAAGTCCTGTTGTGTCAGCAGTGCTTCGGAAGTAGTGTTAGGTGTGAATGCAGCTTGGAACTGGCCAGTTCCGGAGTAAACGAATGAGTAACTCGTTGAGATGCTGGTACAGTTGAAGCGGATGCTGCAGCTGGTGGAGCAGGTGATACTGTGTTTGTAGATTTAGCCGGTGGACTTGGACCTTCTACTGCACTATAAGTACCAGCACAATCTCGAGGGCAGGTCCTTTTCCCTTTCACCCGACGAGTAACACCATTCCCTACTATATTCTTTTCCTTGCTCTTTTTTGACTTTGCCATGTCAAGGCATACCCACAACACAAAAGAATAAAATCGCTCTTCAGAACTCATTGATGCATGATACAGACAAGCAATACTTTGATGTAAGACAACCGTATGAGGATGGAATATGTAAGAAAAATAGGACGGCGTGACATATTCACAGCTACGATGTGTAAACTAAGCAGAAGGATTTTCAAGAAAATAGAAGTAATGCAAGCTAGACACCATATGAAAGATGCAACCAATATCACTCTGCCTAGTTAAAAGTGTCTTGTCATAAGTGGCATTTCGAAAAATTAGAAGTAGTACAACATAGAAATCAATGCAAGGTGCAAACACTATCAAACTGCCATGTTAAAAGCGTCCAATCATGAGTGAGTGATGCGGGATACACAACAGCAGTACTTTGATGTAAGAACATGGTATGATTGGTAGATGCAGTGTATTCTAGACACAGAAAGGCATGTCATATGCACATGTATAACGTATAAACTCAGCAGGTGCAATTTAATCAAAATAGAAGATATACAGGCTAGAAAACTGATACGTCTCCAACGTATCTACTTTTCCAAACACTTTTGCCCTTGTTTTGGACTTTAACTTGCATGATTTGAATGAAACTAACCCGGACTGACGCTGTTTTCATCAGAACTGCCATGATGTTGTTTTATGTGTAGAAAAGAAAAGTTCTCGGAATGTCCTGAAAATCCATGGAGGCACTTTTTGGAATTTATAAGAATTTTTGGCGAAAGAATTAATGCCAGGGGGCCCACAACCTGTCCATGAGATAGGGGGGCGCGCCCCCCTAGGGCGGGGCCTCCTATATCATGGGCCCCCTGGACCTCCTCCGACCTCAACTCCAACTCTATATATTTCGTCTCGGGGAGAAAAAAACCAGAGAGAAAGTTTCATCGCGTTTTATGACACGGAGCCGCCGCCAAGCCCTAATCTCTCTCGGGAGGGCTGATTTGGAGTCCGTTCGGGGCTCCGGAGAGGGGGATTCATCGCCGTCATCATCATCAACCATCCTCCACCACCAATTTCATGATGCTCACCGCCGTGCATGAGTAATTCCATCATAGGCTTGCTGGACGGTGATGGGTTGGATGAGATTTACCATGTAATCAAGTTAGTTTTGTTAGGGTTTGATTCCTAGTATCCACTATGTTCTAAGATTGATGTTGCTATGACTTTGCTATGCTTGATGCTTGTCACTAGGGCCCGAGTGCCATGATTTCAGATCTGAACCTATTATGTTTTCATGACTATATGTGTGTTCTTGATCCTATCTTGCAAGTCTATAGTCACCTATTATGTGTTATGATCCGACAACCCCGAAGTGACAATAATCGGGACACTTCTCGGTGATGACCGTAGTTTGAGGAGTTCATGTATTCACTATGTGTTAATGCTTTGGTCCGGTTCTCTATTAAAAGGAGGCCTTAATATCCCTTAGTTTCCGCTAGGACCCCGCTTCAACGGGAGGGTAGGACAAAAGACGTCATACAAGTTCTTTTCCATAAGCACGTATGACTATTTACGAAATACATGCCTACATTACATTGATGAATTGGAGCTAGTTCTATATCACCCTATGTTATAACTATTGCATGAGGAATCGCATCCGGCATAATTATCCATCACTGATCCATTGCCTACGAGCTTTTCATATATTGTTCTTCGCTTATTTACTTTTCCGTTGCTACTGTTACAACTACTACAAAAACCCAAAAACATTTACATTTACTTCTGCTACCGTTATCTTTATTATCATACCACTTTTGCTACTAAACACTTTGCTGCAGATACTAAGTTATCCAGGTGTGGTTGAATTGACAACTCAACTGCTCATACTCAAGAATATTCTTTGGCTCCCCTTGTGTCGAATCAATAAATTTGGGTTGAATACTCTACCCTCGAAAGCTGTTGCGATCCCCTATACTTGTGGGTTATCAAGACTAATTTCTGGCGCCGTTGCCGGGGAGCATAGCTCTATTCTCTGAGTCACTTGGGATTTATATCTGTTGATCACTATGAAGAACTTGAAAGACGCTAAGACCAAGATTTTTCCCTCAACTACAAGGGGAGGTAAGGAACTGCCATATAGCTCTGCACTAGATTCTCCTTCCATTATTAGTAAGCTTGCGACACCTAAACCTGCTACTGCTATGAATTCTGATATGTCGCATGTTATTGATGATGCCACTTCTGCTATGCATGATGAAACTACTTCTGTGCGTGATACCACTTTGCCATTAGGTGAATTTCTAGATGAACAACTTGCTAGAGTTAGGGGGAATGAGAATATTTAAGAACCTATTATTGATGATAGTGATGATGAAGGTTCCCCCAATGATTATGTATTACCTGTTGTTCCTAAGGGTTATGTTATGAATGAAGTAGCTGCTATGGAAATTCTTGCTTGCAATGATGGAAATGATCTTAAGAAATTATTAGCTAAATGGAAGCAGCAATCTCTTAATGCTAGAATGAAACCCGATCCGGCTTTTGCTACTTCACCTATCTGTGTTACTGATAAGGATTATGAATTCTCTGTTGATCCTGATATTATTACTTTAGTTGAATCTGATCCTTTTTATGACCTTGAATCTGAAACTGTTGTGGCACATCTTACCAAGTTGAATGATATAGCCACCCTATTTACTCATGATGTGAAGTCTCGCTATTTATATATACTTAAGATATTTTCGTTCTCATTAAAGGGTGATGCTAAGACTTGGTATAATTCTCTTGCTCCTGGTTGTGTGCATAGTCCCCAGGATATGATTTATTACTTCTCTGCTAAATATTTCCCTGCTCATAAGAAACAAGCTGCCTTGCGGGAAATATATAATTTTGTGCAAATCAAAGAAGAGAGTCTCCCACAAGCTTGGGGGGGGGGGGGCTTCTTCGGTTACTTAATGCTTTGCCTGATCATCGTCTTAAGAAAAATGAAAGACTTGATATCTTTTATAATGGACTAACCGATGCTTCCAAGGACTACTTGGATAGTTGTGCTGGTTGTGTTTTCAGGGAAAGAACAGTCGACGAAGCTGAAATATTATTGAATAATATGTTGACTAATGAAAATAATTGGACTCTTCCGGAGCCAGTTCCTGAAGTAATTCCTGAACCAATTGAGCCAACTCCTGAGCCTATTCCTAAACCCACTCCGAAGAAGAGAGGTGTTTTATTTCTCAGTCCTGAAGATATGCAAGAGGCAAAGAAATCAATGAAAGAAAAAGGTATTAAAGCTGAAGATGTTAAGAATTTACCTCCTATTGAAGAAATACATGGTCTTAATATACCGCCTGAAGAACCACATTGTCTTGATAACCCGACACAGGTAGTAAAGGTAAATTCTCTCTACAGATATGATAAAGTTGAAATACCCTCTACTAAATTTCATAGCCCATGCTTAGATGAATTTGATTACTTTATGGCTAGACAAGAAAGTTTTAATGCTTATGTTGGTAGAGAGTTAAAGAATAATGCTTTCGAGATAGGACGCGTAGGTGATAATCTGGCTAGAGTTAAAGATGAACTTCACCGCGTTAGCAAATATGCTTCTATGGTTGCTACTCAAGCTGAGCAAGTACTCAAAGCTCAAAATGATTTGCTTGATGAATTGAATAATAAAAATGACTTTGCTGTTAGAGTGGCTAGTAGAACTGGTAGAATGACTCAGGAACCTTTGTATCCTGAAGGCCACCCTAAGAGAATCGAACAAGATTCTCAGAGAAATAATTTAGAAGCACCTAGTTCTTCTAAAAAGAAGAAGAAGAAAAATGATAGAACTTTGCATGCTTCTAGTGAACCTACTGTAGACACACCTGAGAATCCCAATGATATTTCTATTTCTGATGCTGAAACACAATCAGGTGATGAACATGAACCTAGTGATAATGTTAATGATAATGTTCATGTTGATGCTCAACCTAGCAAAGGCAATGATGTAGAGATTGAACCTGCTATTGATCTTGATAACCCACAATCAAAGAATCAACGTTATGATAAGAGAGATTTTGTTGCTAGGAAGCACAGTAAAGAAAGAGAACCATGGGTTCAGAAGCCCATGCCCTTTTCTCCTAAACCATCAAAGTCAAAGGATGATGAGGATTTTGAGCGCTTTGCTGAAATGATTAGACCTATTTTCTTACGTATGCGCTTAACTGATATGCTTAAAGTAAATCCTTATGCTAAGTATATGAAGGATATCATCACAAATAAAAGAAAGGTACCGGAAGCTGAAATTTCCACCATGCTTGCTAATTACACTTTTAAGGGTGGAATACAAAAGAAACTTGGAGATCCGGGTATTCCAACTATACCTTGCTCCATTAAAAGAAATTATGTTAGAACCGCTTTATGTGATCTTGGAGCCAGTGTTAGTGTTATGCCTCTCTCTTTATATCGTAGACTTGAATTGAATAAGTTGACACCTACTGAAATATCTTTGCAAATGGCCGATAAATCAACTGCTATACCTGTCGGTATTTGTGAGGATGTGCCTGTTGTGGTTGCAAATGTCACTATCTTAACGGACTTTGTTATTCTTGATATTCTTGAGGACGATAGTATGTCTATTATTCTTGGTAGACCTTTTCTTAATACTGCAGGGGCTGTTATTGATTTCAACAAAGGCAATGTCACTTTTCATGTTAATGGTAATGAGCATACAGTACACTTTCCGAGGAAACAATCTCAAGTTCATAACATCAATTCTATTGAAAAAGTTCCAACTATTATTTTTGGAGGTTTTGAATTTCCTCTCCCTACTGTCAAGAAAAAGTATGATATTCTTATTGTTGGGGATTTTCATATCCCCGTTGAGGTAACTTAGTGTTATTCGAAATTTCTCCAGTTCCGTGTTATTCGGAATGAGTTTGTTAACAAGACTTGATCAACCTTGTTAGTGGGTTCATTTTGATGATCACGAGATGGATGAAACTAGAAGGCACAACCTTCTGTACCCTCTTTTTACTTTCTATTATTTAGAATAAATAAAGCAAAAATAGTATTATCCGTCTGTTTTCTGAATTATCCGTGCATTAAAAAATAGTCCGAAAATAAAAGTGCTCCAAATGCCGTGCAAATTCAGTATGATTTTTTCTGGAATATTCGAGGATTTTAGGCGCTGAAAACACTGCAGGAGGGCCAAGCACCAGGACACGAGAGAGGAGGGCGCGCCCCCCCTGTAGGGTGCGCCCCCTGTCTCGTGGGCCCCTGGTGGCTCCCTCCACTTATGCCAGCACCCACACACTTCATCTTCTACCCAAAAAAATCCCCATCTAGCTCAAGCACGAGTTCTAGCTCGTTTTGCTGCTATTTTCGATCTCTTAGCTCAAAGCTCCATTCACAAAACTGCTTTGGGAGATTGTTCCTTGGTATGTGAATCCTCCATTGGTCCAATTAGTTTTTGTTCTAGTGCTTTATTCATTGCAAATTTTTTTTTGCTGCTTAGGTGACCATGTTCTTGAGCTTGCATGTTAAATTTTTGAGGTCCCAAGCAATTCCAATGCATGATATAGGCTCTAGGCACTTGTAGGAGTAGTTGCTATCAATCTTGTTTAGTTTTATTCACTTTTATTTTGAAGTTACTAAAATTTTAGAAATTTTCAGAAAATGTTAAGGAGGCTTTTTAAAGGCTCTTCTATACAAAGCTTTCAGGAAAAACAAGCCAAAGAGAAGGAAAAGGCCAAGTATAATCTTCCTCGCTTAGCGGAAGTACGGTCGTGTGAATGGTCATGCGAGGATTTCTTAAAAGAAGCCGGAATTCATGAAGACTTTTATGCTTTAATCGAGACTGCAGGCCTCACCGGTTTCATCAATGACCGAATCGATCAGTATCTCTTACTCACCAATACTTTCGTGCAAAACTTTTATTATTATCCTAAGAAATCACCGCCTGCAGTATCATTTCATTTATATGATGAATTCAAAGAAATGTCTTTAGGTCATTTTTGTACGGTATGTAGGATACCTTATGAGGGAGAATTAGATGAACCCCATCGTGAAGATGTGGGTGGCTTTGTTAATACTATTGCTGTAGAGGAGCCAAAGAAGGGCTCCGAGGCGAAGGTCTCTAGCATACACTTTCCGGTTTTACGCTATTTTGCTATATTTGCTAGTAGATGCTTGATCGGTCGTGGAAGTAGTGGAAATTTGAGCGTTCCAGATATTATTATTCTTCAACATGCTTTGCTAGGAGAGAATACTTTTAGTATGGGTGCCGTCGTTGCTAAACGGCTAGCCTTGAATCGTACAAAAGGCCTCATATTTGGAGGTATCTATGCTGCACGTCTTGCTGAACATTTTCAGATACCCATTAGGCACCATGAGGAGGAGGAGACAAAATTACCTCCTCACATTTTAGATTACAAGAGCATGGTAGCACACAATTTTATTGTTGACAACGAAGAGAATATGCTCTTGTATGAACTTAGATTCAATAAGAAACACTTTGAGATTATTATTTTGCCTGCGCCTTTGTTGTTTGATTTGCTTGCAGAAAATTTTCTTGTCACACCAGAAGCGGTGAACAATCATCGAGCTCAAGCTTTTACTCCAGAACCTGAACCTGAGCCAGAACCTGAGCCAGAACCTGAACTGGACCCTTATCGTGCATCATCTGTCCAGTGGGATCCGGAGATGACCAGCCAGTGGTATCCTGATTACACCTCCCATTACACCGGGGAGAGTAGCGGCGGTCCTTGGTACTAGACCAACTTAGGCCAAAAGCATAAGCTTGGGGGAGTACGTATTTCTCACCGACTTTACATTCATGTTCACACACTAGTCGTCAGTACTCATACTCTTTCATTGTATTATCCATGTTAGTTTAATTTTTTTCTAGTTTTCTTCTTGTGTGTTTGATAAACCTTGAGATACCAAAAAAAATAGTTAGTTTAATTTTCATGCTTGTAGTAGAAATTAAAATGAAAACCCAAAAATATTTCTCATTCTTCTTTTACTTCTTGGGAGCTTTCCCGTGTAAATAGTTTTCTTTTCTTTTCTTTCTTTTGGGGGTCGAGAAGACCGTATTGAAAATGCTTAGTGGCTCTTATATGCATGATTGTTTATTTAATTTAGAGCACATATTACTTGTCTTCTCTCTTGAGTTGAATGCTTGCAGATTCCAGCTTAGTCCAATGCACATGCACTCTTATTTTTTTTGACATCTAAAACAGTAGGAGAGGCTCCTACTGTGTATATTAAAGTATCAAAAAGAGGTTCTTACAAGGTCATAACCTTACATCCATAGCCATTGACAAACTAAGCTAGAAATGGGAAACCAAGTAGAATACAAGGTTATGGTACAACAAAGGATTGGGCAAAAGAGGAAATAAATGCTCTGTGCTTCTCTTTGGCTCTATGTCTGAGTAGAGAGAAATCCTCTATGAATCTTCTTGCCCATGAGCCTAGCGTGGGGTTTATCCTTCGGAAGTGTTTGTTATTTCTTTCTTTCCATAGACTCCAGGAGGCGTATAGGAAGATCTCCATGAACATTGGGTTGTCCCATGCTGTCTTTGCTTCTTTGATCCAACTGAGACGATCTCCATTAGTTGTCCAGTGGATGTTCAAAGTATCCCAACAAGTTAAGCTGAAATGACACGTAAAAATCATGTGCTCGACTGTTTCTTCCTCCGTATTGCCACACAAGATGCAACCGTGATTGTCTCCAATGTTATAATGACGTCTCTTGAGCATGTTTCTGGTATTCAGGCGATCAGATAGTAGTAGCCAACCAAAAACCTTTATTTTCATTGTGGCTGAAGATTTCCAGAGCCATTTATAACTATCGTGTGCAGTGACCTCTCGAAAGTAGAACTTGTAGTACCTTTTTGCTGTGTAAATCTCAGATCCCCACTCATAGACCCAAGCGTCTACGCCCTCTTCTGCATCATTTCCAACATGTAATGTGATCTCCTGGATATCTCGCAGTTCATTGTAAGCTTGCATGGAAAGGGGGAGGTGGAAGGTTTCGCTGAGGTTGGTGCTGCCAAGGAAGTCCCGGACCGAAATATCTTCATTTTTGGTATAAGAGAACGCACGCGGATGTGAATGAGTCAGGACCTCATCCAGCCAGAGGTCTTTCCACATAAGTGCAGTATCTCCTCTGCGAACGATCACATGCGAGATGCCTCATTATTATTATACGCATCATTCGGTCGTGCGAGTGAAAGGCAATAATGACGATATATGATGGACTTATTGGGATGAGAAAAGCTGGTATGAACTCGACCTCTCTTATTTTTGTAAATATGATGAGTTCATCGTTCCTGAGTCAGCTATTATGAAGTAAACATATTTGCAATGACATTTAGCGATTATAGTTACTTGTGCCATGCTTGATTAGCTATGAGTTATAATGGTTTACCTTGCGTGCCAACATGCTATTAGAATGATTATGATGTGGTATGATGGGATGGTATCCTCCTTTGAATGAATTGAGTGACTCGACTTGGCACATGTTCACACATGTAGTTGAAACAAATCAGCATAGCCTTCATGATATTTATGTTCATGGTGGATTATATCCTACTCATGCTTGTTCTCGGTGTGAATTAATTTTAATGCATGTTTACGACTGTTGTCGCTCTCTCAGTTGGTCGCTTCCCAGTCTTTTGCTAGCCCTCACTTGTACTAAGCGGGAATACTGCTTGTGCATCCAAACTCCTTAAACTCCAAAGTTGTTCCATATGAGTCCACTATACCTTCCTATATGCGGTATTTACCTGCCGTTCCAAGTAAATTTGTGTGTGCCAAACTCCAAACCTTCAAATGAAATTCTGTTTTGTATGCTTGACCAGCTCATGTTTCAACTAGGGTTGCCTATATCTTCCATGCTAGGTGAGTTATTCTCAAGAGGAGTGGACTCCGCTCCTGATTCACGAGAAAGGGCCGGTAACCGGGATGCCCAGTCCCATGATCCAAAAAGATCAAAGCAAATCAAAATAATTAAACAAAACTCCCCCAGGGCTGTTGTATGTTGGAGGCACTCGTTGTTTCGAGCAAGCCATGGATTGATGCTTGTTGGTGGTTGGGGGAGTATAACCCTTTACCATTCTGTTTGGGAACTGCCTATAATGCATGTAGTATGGAAGATACAACCATCTCATAGTTGTTGCGTTGACAGCGAAAGTATGCCGCTCAAAATGTTATTTAATATCTAATTTAAAATCGAGCTCTGGCACCTCTACAAATCCCTGCTTCCCTCTGCGAAGGGCCTATCTATTTACTTTTATGTTGAGTCATCATCCCTTCTTATTAAAAAGCACCCGCTAGAGAGCAGACTGTCATTTGCATTCATTATTATTGGTTTATATTGGGTATGACTTGACTGAATCTCTTTTACCATGAATTACAATGTTTAGTCAGTCCTTGATCTTTAAAGGTGCTCTGCATTTATGTTTTGCGGTCTCAGAAAGGGCTAGCGAGATACCATTTTGTTATATCATGTTATGATTATTTTGAGAAAGTGTTGTCATCCGAGTTTTATTATTATGGCTCGCTAGCTGATTATGTTATTGATACGAGTAATTGTGAGACCTATGTGTTATTGTGAGTATGGTTAGTTCATAATATTTGCTGAAACTTGAATGCTGGCTTTTCATGTTTACAACAACAAGAGCAAACAGAGTTTGTAAAAGTTTTTCTTTATCACTTTCAGTTTATCAACTGAATTGCTTGAGGACAAGCAAAGGTTTAAGCTTGGGGGAGTTGATACGTCTCCAACGTATCTACTTTTCCAAACACTTTTGCCCTTGTTTTGGACTCTAACTTGCATGATTTGAATGAAACTAACCCGGACTGACGCTGTTTTCAGCAGAACTGCCATGATGTTGTTTTATGTGTAGAAAAGAAAAGTTCTCAGAATGTCCTGGAAATCTATGGAGGCACTTTTTGGAATTTATAAGAATTTTTGGCGAAAGAATTAATGCCACGGGGCCCACAGCCTGTCCACGAGACAGGGGGGCGCCCCCCTAGGGCGCGGCCTCCTATCTCGTGGGCCCCCTGGACCTCCTCTGACCTCAACTCCAACTCTATATATTCTGTCTCGGGGAGAAAAAAATCAGAGAGAAAGTTTCATTGCGTTTTACGACACGGAGCCGCCGCCAAGCCCTAATCTCTCTCGGGAGGGCTGATCTAGATTCCGTTCGGGGCTCCGGAGAGGGGGATTCGTCGCCGTCGTCATCATCAACCATCCTCCATCACCAATTTCATGATGCTCACCGCCGTGCGTGAGTAATTCCATCGTAGGCTTGCTGGACGGTGATGGGTTGGATGAGATTTACCATGTAATCAAGTTAGTTTTGTTAGGGTTTGATCCCTAGTATCCACTATGTTCTGAGATTGATGTTGCTATGACTTTGCTATGCTTAATGCTTGTCACTAGGGCCCGAGTGCAATGATTTCAGATCTGAACCTATTATGTTTTCATGAATATATGTGTGTTGTTGATCCTATCTTGCAAGTCTATAGTCACCTATTATGTGTTATGATCCGACAACCCCGAAGTGACAATAATCGGGACACTTCTCGGTGACCGTAGTTTGAGGAGTTCATGTATTCACTATGTGTTAATGCTTTGGTCCGGTTCTCTATTAAAAGGAGGCCTTAATATCCCTTAGTTTCCGCTAGGACCCCGCTTCAACGGCAGGGTAGGATAAAAGACGTCATACAAGTTCTTTTCCATAAGCACGTATGACTATTTACGGAATACATGCCTACATTACATTGATGAATTGGAGCTAGTTCTATATCACCCTATCTTGTAACTATTGCATGAGGAATCGCATCCGACATAATTATCCATCACTGATCCATTGCCTACGAGCTTTTCATATATTGTTCTTCACTTATTTACTTTTCCGTTGCTACTGTTACAACTACTACAAAAACCCCAAAACATTTATCTTTACTTTTGCTACCGTTACCTTTATTATCATACCACTTTTGCTACTAAACACTTTGCTGCAGATACTAAGTTATCCAGGTGTGGTTGAATTGACAACTCAACTGCTAATACTCAAGAATATTCTTTGGCTCCCCTTGTGTCAAATCAATAAATTTGGGTTGAATACTCTACCCTCGAAAGCTGTTGCGATCCCCTATACTTGTGGGTTATCAACAACATATGCAACATGAAACCAATTATCACACTGTCAACTTAGAGCAAGCACCTGCGATGGTGGAGTACGGGAGATGAACTCATCATGTAGACTTGGGACTTCAACTTCATTAGCAGTAGTAGTGGCAAATCTAGAGAGTCTCTGTTTGCGTCGGTCTGGAGGACCACCAACATCCCCTAACTTACTCTTTTCCTTCCTATTTTCTGATATTGCCTTATGAAGTCAAAACCAAAAGAAGATGAATAAAATTAGCTCTGCATAACTGGTTGATGCATGATACAGACGAACACTACTTTGATGTAAGGCAAGCGCAGGATAGGAGGATGGAATATATACAAAAAAAGACAGCATTGCATATTCAGACGTACGATAGGAGGATGGAATATGTATGAAAAACAGTAAGCAGAAGGCATTTCAACAAAATTAGAAGAAATGAAAGCTAGGCACCATATGAACATGCAACCAATATCACTCTATCAGGTAAAAAGTGTCTCGTCGTAAGTGCCATTTCAAGAAATTAGAAGGAGTACAAGATAGAAGACAATGCAAGATGCAACCTACATTACACTCCCAAGTTAAATGTGTCTTATGGGCAAGTGATCGTTGCAGGTATAAGTTGTAAGCTACGCAGATACAATTCAACAAAATCAGAAGCAATACAAACTAGACATCATATGGAACACGCAACCACATATAACAGTTCCAAGTTAGAGCAAGCACCTGTGATGGTGGAGTAGGGGAGATGTGCTCATCATCTACACGTATGTTCTAAAACAGGAACAGGTGCCATATTCACAGGCATTATGTGTAAAGTAAGCAGATACAATTCAACAAAGTTAGAAGCAATACAAGCTAGACATCATACGCAACATGCAACCACATATAATAGTGCCAAATTAGAGCAATCGCCTGTGGTGGTGGAGTAGGGGAGATGTACTCATCATCTACACAGCTACGTTGACTGTCCAACCTTGTGTTGTCTTGCGAATCTTGTTGGTAGGATGGCGGAGTAGAATATGTAGAGACCCTCGGTTTGAGTTGCTCCGAAGGACCACCATCATCCACTGCCCGACTAATTTCCTTCAACTGTATTGATTTTGCATTGAAGGGGAGCCTTGGCGCAGTGGTAAAGCTGCTGCCTTGTGACCATGAGGTCATGGGTTCAAGTCCTGGAAACAGCCTCTTACAAAAATGTAGGGAAAGGCTGCGTACTATAGACCCAAAGTGGTCGGACCCTTCCCTGGACCCTGCGCAAGCGGGAGCTACATGCACCAGGTTGCCCTTTTTTGTATTGATTTTGCATTGTGAAGTCAAACCGATAAGAAAAAGGAATAAAATTCGCTCTTCAGAACTCATTCATGCATGATACTGACAAACACTACTCGAATGAAAGCAAACACATGATACGAGGATGGAATATGTATGAAAAACAGGACGACGTGACATATTCACACCTATGATGTGGTAACTAAGCAGAAGGCATTTCAACAAATTAAAAGCACTGCAAGCTAGACACCATATGTAAGGTGCAACCAATATCACTCTGCCAAGTTCAGACTGTCTGGCGTTTCAACAAATTAGAAGCACTACATGCTAGAAATCATATGCAAGACACAACCAATATCACAGTGGTCTTATCATAAGTGACTGATGCGGGATATGCAAGAACAGTAGTCTGATGTAAGAACATGGTGTGATCATATATAGTATGTTCTAGAAACAGGAACATGTGTCATATTCACATGCATTATGTGTAAAGTAAGCAGATGCAATTCAACAAAGTTAGAAGCAATACAAGCTAGACATCATACGCAACATGCAACCACATATAATAGTGCCAAATTAGAGCAATCGCCTGTGGTGGTGGAGTAGGGGAGATGTACTCATCATCTACACAGCTACGTTGACTGTCCAACCTTGTGTTGTCTTGCGAATCTTGTTGGTAGGATGGTGGAGTAGAATATGTAGAGACCCTCCATTTCAGTTGCTCGGAAGGACCACCATCCTTACCAATTTCCTTCCGCTTTATTGATTTTGCATTGTGACGTCAAACCGACAAGAAAAAGGAATAAAATTCGCTCCTCAGAACTCATTCATGCATGATACTGACGAACACTAGTCTGATGAAAGGCAAAGTCATGATACGAGGATGTAATATGTACGAAAAACTGAACGACTTGACATATTCACACCTATGATGTGGTAACTAAGCAGAAGGCACTTCAACAAATTAGAAGCACTGCAAGCTAGACACCATATGGAAGGTGCAATCAATATCACTCAGCCAAGTTAAAACTGTCTCGTCATAGGTGGCGTTCATCAAACTAGAAGCACTACATGCGAGAAATCATATTCAAGACGCAAACCAATATCACACTGCCAACTTAAAGGTGTCCCATCATATGTGACTGATGCAAGATACACAAGAAGAGTAGTTTCATGTAAGAACATGGTGTGATAGACAGATATAGTATGTACCAAAAATAGGAAAGCATGTCATATTCACATGTATCATGTGTAAGCTAAGCAGATGCAGTTTACACTAATTAGGAGCAATAGATATCACACTGCCAAGTTAGAGCAAGCACCTTGGATGGTGGAGTAGGGGAGCGGAGACTTGAAACTTGAATGCACTAGCAGTACAAGGAGAATCCGTACAGATGCTCCATTTACGTTGCTGCAGAGGACCGCCATCATCGCCTTCCTTACTCTTTTCCTTCCTCTTTTTTGATATTGCCTTGTCAAGTCAAACCCACAAGAAAAAGGAATAAAATTTGCTCTTCAGAACTCATTGATTGATGATACTGACGAGCACTACTTTCATGTAAGACAGCCACATGATAGGAGGATGGAATATGTATGAAAAACAGGACGGCATGACATATTGACATGTATGATGTATAAAGTGTAAACTAAGCACAAGGTGTTTGAACTAATAAGAAGCAATGCAAGCTAGAAACCATATGAAAGATGAAACCAATATCACTCTGCCAAATTAAAAGGATGGCCTAACAAATGTATTTGACCAAATTAGAAGCAATACTGCCTCCGTTCCACAATGTAGTGCCTATAGATTTTTCTGAAAGTCAAACTTTGTGAACTTTAACCAAGTGTATAGAGAAAACTGTCTACATCTACAATACCAAACATGTACAATCTGAAAATAGAACTCATTATGTATCCATTGATGTGCATTTGGTATTCTAGATGTGCCTATTTTTCTCTATAAATATGGTCAAAGTTTGTAATGTTTGACTTTTGTAAAAATCTATAGGCACTACATTATGGAATGAAGGGAGTACATCGCAACAGGCTAGAAATAATATGCAATATGCAACGAATAAAGGTGTCTCATCATAAGTGATTGATGCAGGATACAAAAGAGAGGTAGTTTCATGTAAGAACATGGTTAACACATAGATGTAGTGTGTATCAAAAATAGGAAGGCATGACATATTCATAGGTATAATGTGTAAACTAAGCGGATGCAATTTACCCTAATTAGAAGCATTCCAAGCTAGACACCGTATGCAACATGCAACCACATATCACACTGCGAAGTTAGATCAAGCACCTGCGATGGTGGTGTAGGGGAAGTGCGGTCTTCAAGTACAGAGCTACGTTCAATATCTTCATTTAGGCTTGCCGTTTCTTGAGAATCATGTGGAGAGGATGAAACTGCACTCTTTATAAGAGTAGCGCGTCTCATACTAACCCACGGGCGTGACTGTCTCATCAGAAGCGATAGATGCAGGATACACAAGAACAATAGTTTGATGTAAGAACATGGTGTGATAGGCAGATGTAGTATGTACCAAAAACAGGAAGGCGTGTCATATTCACATGTATAATGTGTAAACTAAGGAGATGCAATTTAACAAATTAGGAGCAATACAAGCTAGGCACCATATGCAACATGCAACCAGATACCACACTGTCATGTTAGAGCAAGCACCTGGAGTTGTGGAGTAGGGGAGATGAGATTTGGAACTTGCACTACAGTAGGAGTAGCAGGAGAATCTGCAGAGATCATCTGTTTCGGTTGCTCCAGAGGACCACCATCATTCCGTGCCTACGTCCTTTTAGATTTTGCCTTGTCAAGTAAACACACAAGAAAAAGGAATGAAATTCGCACTTCCAAATTCGTTGATGCATGATACTGACAGACACAACTTTTATGTATGGCAACCACATTGTAGGAGGATGGAATATGTAAGAAAAATGCTGAGCAGAAGGCATTTCAACAAATTGGAAGCAATGCAATCTAGACACCATATGAAAGATCCAACCAAAATCACTCTACCAAGTTAGATGCGTCTCATTATAAGTGGCACTTCAACAAATTAGAGGCAATACATGTTTGAAATGATATGCAAGATGCAACCAATATGACACTGTCAACTTGAAGGTGTCTCGTCAGAAATGATTGATGAGGGATACACAAGAAAAGTAGTTTGATTAAGAACATGGTTAATAGAAAGACGTAATATGTACCAAAAACAGGAACACATGTCATATTCACAGGAATAATGTGTTAACTAAGCAGATGCAATTTACCCTAATTAGAAGCATTACAAGGTAGACACCATATGCAACATGCAACCACATATCACACTGCCAAGTAAGAGCAAACACCTGCAATGGTGGTGTGGGGGAATTGCGGTCATCAACTAGAGAGCTACGTTGACTATCTTCATTTAGCCTTGCTGTTTCTTGAGAATCTGTGGGGAGGACGACACTGCACTCTTTAAACGAGTAACGCGCCTCACAGTAACCCACTGGGGTGATTGTCTCGTCATAAGTGATTGATGAGGGATACAAAAGAGCATTAGTTTGATGTACGAACATGGTTAATAGACATATGTAGTGTGTATCAAAAACAGGAAGACATGTCATTATCAAAGATATAATGTGTAAAGTAAGCTGAAGCAAATTTAACCAAATTGGAAGCAATACAAGCTAGACACCATATGCAACATGCAACCACATTTGACAGCTCGAAGTTAAAGCAAGCACCTGGGATGATTGTGTGTGGCAATTGAGATCATCAACTACAGAGCTACGTTTACTGTCTCCATCTGCTGGCACTGCACCCTTTAGAGTGCTGAGACGCTTAGTGCTTATCTTCGAATTACACTGGAGCGACTTCTGTCTTTTCTTTTTTGTATTCATCAACACTGCGTCTGAGTCTGAAATACCCATGCATAAAAACAATAGTGTGAGTATGGGTGAATTGTCTGCACAAGTAGTACAGTGTAAAGGTAGCAGATAGCAGGTCAGTGAGAAATAAATGATGGGAGACATATGATAGCTCTACAACATGCATGGCACACGAAATTACTAGATTCTAGGATTTTGAAATATGAGCACATGGATGGTTGGGAAATGCATATGCTCCTCCAGCACACCACAAGGTGTGGTCCTATGAAAATAACAGTAGACTGAAAACAAATAGGCCAGTCCATTTTTTCTGCATAGTCCGATGTACAAAGAACGGGTAGATCGCCTTCATCTACCTCCAGCCAGTCAGTGTTACGATCTTCCCCGAAACGTCAGCGACCACCGGCCTAGTCCCCTGCCTCCGCCCTCCCCTCGACCTCACCACACCGCCGTGCTTGGCACCGCCCCCGGCCATCCCTTCAAGCCCCGCCGACTTCCAGATCAGGCGCAAGCAGCTCCTACGCCCCACACCCCTATGATAGACACCGATGCGCTGCTTCCCCAGCGAACAGGCGGACTAGCTGCTCCGCACGCCTAAGCGGGTGCTGCTTCTTTTAATTGCGATTCGACTGACCCTGAATTGAAATCCAGGCGGGCTACTGACCTTTAACAAAGGTGAAATAGTAAATGGGAGGAAACCTTGTGCATTTAGTATCACGAAGAAGATGCAGTACAAAGCGCTCAACTAGTTCCTTTCGTGGGATGAATACGGTGTGAGCAGAGACATAAGATTTGCACGAATAAGGGAAGAGGAGTACCTCTTTCTGCTGGAAGTGCTGTGTCCTCCTTCTGTTTTTCCAACGATCTTCTTGTGGTTCGCTGGAAACGAGAAGTTGTGGAGGACGGTGGAGCCTTGTACGAACCCATGGCCAAGTTGTTGAGTGTGGTGCGGTGGCCGTTTGTCAGCGGCGGAGAACCAGATCCGAGGTGGCGAACGACAGCATAGCGGGAACAGCTCCGGTGCGGTGGACGGTTGCGATAGTGGAGCGGCAGCGATGAGGCACAGGACAGCG
The DNA here is from genome assembly GCF_018294505.1 of Triticum aestivum. Lineage (NCBI taxonomy): Eukaryota > Viridiplantae > Streptophyta > Magnoliopsida > Poales > Poaceae > Triticum > Triticum aestivum. The sequence continues at coordinate 680,521,464 of NC_057795.1, read as the reverse complement.
TGGTTGAAGTGGTTCTGGTACGACACACGTCGGCGTCGGCGTCGTGGAGGCAACTCTGCCTCGGCTTTAGCTGCTAAGTCCTTGAGGGCGTTGCACTTGCGGTTGTGTTGGACGAGGATGTCGGGGTACCGGCTCTGGCGTGATGGAGGAGGGCGGCGGTGGATTGGGCGTGATGGGGTGGAGGACGGAGGAGGCTGGGGTTTCGCGGCTGGTGGAGAGTGCGTTTTGGCGCCCACAGAGTATGAATGGGGAAATGAAGGGAGGGGGGAACTAAGGGTGAACAATGTTTCGGTTTGGGACACGCTTGTTCGAAATTTGGGGAAAGTTACAAACTTTTCCCCCATCTAAAATTTTGGACATATTGCGGGTTGGGGGTAGGACAGTAATCTCAGGTGTCCCAAATGATGGGCGGGACAGATTTCGGCCGAGCGCATGGGTGTTTAGGCGCCCACGGCGTATGAATGCTTCTCGGAGGCGGTTGAGACCGACGTCTTGGTGAATTTACAAACCTACCCCGGTTTAGACCATTGGACATCGGGCCGATAGGCTACACGTGCCAGAGTCAGGACAGTAATTTCTACCACCAAACATTAGTCTCGCGCGGTTTCGGGTGACCAGAGGCTTATTTGCCGCTTCGTTCGATATTTGGGAGCAGAAGCATTAACGTTTTCGGTTCTCTTGAATTGAACTTTCAGGATTTGTCAAACTTCACAAATCTTTACTCTTGAAAATCCTAAAACTACGATTATTTTGGAATGGAGGGGGTACATTTGAATATACATTGTACACGAGTATATATTAAAAACTATGCAACTTACCTCAGTTCATGCATGGTTCCAGATATAATCTCCTTGGTTGCAAAAAAATAGTTAGACATGTGTATGAATATATAGGGGCACGAGGCAGAGGGAGGATGGGGAAGTCCTCGAACCAGTGTACGGGCACGAGGCGGGCGGATCGGGCGACCAGAGATGGCGAACCGGTGTAGGGGCGCGGTGGCGGGAGGATCGGGCACCCGGCGACGGCGAACCGGTGTAGGGGCGTGGCGGCGGGCGGATCGGGCGGCCGGTGACGACGGCTCGATGAAGAGCCCACGGAGGATGACCCACGCGCGTTGAGGCGCGGTGCCGCGGATCGGCGACGGGGACCGACGACCACCATGTCCGGCCATCGGAGGGGCGGGGGAGGGTGGTGGGCGTGCGGGCAGTGGCACAGGGGGGATAAGAGGTGCCGATTTTACTCGGCCGCGTAGGGATGAAGTTAATATACTCAGATTTTTATGGAGTAAAGAATTTACTCCACTAAGCCGTATAAGGATCAGCTAGGTCAAACTTAATGGAGTAAAAAGCCAAATTTACTCCACTAAGGAGGGATCAGTTAGAAATGCTCTTATGTGCTTTGGAGAAGCCGTTGAGGCCGCGGCCGATAACCTCTTTGGTTACGCACATGGCCAATTCCTGATTAAATACCTGGGAATACCGGTTCATTATCGGCGTCTCACCATTGCGGAGTGGAAGCATGTGAAGGAGCGTCTAGAGAAACGGTTGAGTAGTTGAAAGGAAAGCTGCTCTCAGTTGGAGGACGGTTGGTTTTGATTAACTCCGTTCTCACAAATATGGTTCTCTATATGCTTTCTTTCTTCCAACTCCCAAAGGGGTCCTACAAAGACTGGACTATTTTAGATCCAGATTCTTTTGGCAAGGAGACGGTGAAAAGAAAAAATACAGGCTAGCCAAATGGAGCGTGGTTTGTAGGCCCAAAGACCAAGGTGGCCTTGGTATTCATGACCTGCAAGTCAAGAATGAGGCCGTGCTCGGTAAATGGTTGTTCAAACTTTTTACTGAGGATGGTGTTTGGCAAACCATGTTGTGCAACAAGTATCTAGGCTAAAAGGCGGTGTCTCAGGCATATTGCAAACCTGGCGACTCACACTTTTGGGCTAGCCTAATGGCGGCAAAGAAACATCTCTTTCGCTTTGGGTCTTCCGCGATAAAGGACGGGTCAAAGATTCGTTTCTGGGAAGATATCTGGCTAGGCAATGCCAGTCTCAGAGAACAATATCCAGCCTTATATATCGTTGCTCGCGATAAGAATAATACTATTGCGCACGTGCTCAGTTCCACCTCGCCGAATATTTCGTTCAGGCGGGATTTGATTGGCCCCCGACTAGTGTCATGGCATAATCTCTTATCCCGGTTAGATTCAATTAACCTGACGCAAGGCAGGGATGTGTTTCGCTGGAACCTTACTACATTAGGGTCTTTCACAGTAGACTCTATGTACCATGCACTCATGCATTCTGAGGTACCAGTGAGTAATAACAAGAAAATTTGGAAATCCAAGATTCCACTAAAAGTGAAATCTTTATATGGTATATTCGTAGGGGAGTTGTGCTAACGAAAGACAACCTCGCACGACGCAACTGGCCAGGGAGTAAGAAGTGTTGTTTCTGTACTCATGACGAGACAATCAAACACCTCGCTTTTCAATGCAAGTTTGCACATTCTACATGGCCAGTCATCCAAATAGCGTCAAATTTAAATCCGCCCACAAGTGTTGCCAATAGTTTGGGTCATTGATTGGACGGAATACCAAATAGGTTCAAAACGCTAATAAGGATGTGAGCGTATGCCTTAATTTGGTCGCTTTGGCTATGTAGAGACAATTTGATTTTTAATAACAAAAATACTTATCTACAAGTTATTTTCCGGTGTACACACTCGCTACGTACATGGTCTATGCTACAACGATCGGAGTACCAACCATTGTTCAAGACAGTGTGTACGCGATTGGAGCAGGTGGCTACGGAGGTTTTTACGCGATATGGATGGCAGCATAACCTACGGATTGGTCCACCACCTTCCTTGACATAGGCATAGTGTCGGTCTATAGGACTCTACTGTTGCCGATTTGTCGGTTTGTATTTCATGATTTTTTTGTCAGACTTTTGGTTTTGACTGTGTGCATCTTAGTTATGCAGAGGCCAGGTGTTACTCATAATGCTTTGTATCCACTTGATGCTACATTTTGAGATAATAAAATTGCCCTTTATCAAAAAAAAAGTAAAAATACAATGTCACCTTCTTGTCCAGGCCGCTTTCGCCCTTGCTGTCAGTGACACCCTCAATGTCGTCCCGGCAAACTTCCTCCACCCCCGGCTGGTCTGAACCCGTTCGCCGATGATTCGGGTCCGTCACAAACATGGTCGCAATCCCACACCTTGGACGACAGAGCCTGAATCATCAAACTGGTCCTCTTCAAACAAAGGAGCACCACCGTGTTCCTGGCAAGCTGCAACTGCCTCACTATCTCCTCCTACCCGGCATGCGACTGACAGTAGCGGCGGCAACGAATCCAGGTCGCCAGCAGGAATCAACCTATTTAAGTTTGGACACCAAAATCGAAAATCCGCATCTGAGCCAGAAAAAATTTCAAAATAAAGACTAGAAAAATTCAAAAAAATCTAATTTTTTTTGTGTGGTAGATAATTTGATGCGTGATGTCCACTCCAAATTTTAACTCATTTAAATATCTAAGCAGCTCTCGGCACAAAAGACAAATCGGGTCAATTTGTCTTTTTTGCAGAGAGCTGCTCAAATGTCCAAACGAGTTGAAATTTGCAGCGAACCTCACGCATCAAATTATCTACCACACAAAAAATTAGATCTTTTTTTGAAATTTTCTAGCATTTGTTTCAATTTTTTTCATCGGAGCGGGTGCAGCTGAGCCCGGAGCCAAATTGGCCTTCTCCACCAAAATAGGTTGTTTTATTAGCTCCTGAAGTATTATAAATACTACTCCCTCTATAAGCTAATATACGATCATTTAGATCACTATTTTAGTGATCTAAACGATCTTATAGTACTACAGAGTAGTAACATGCAAAATTTTGATCAACGAATTAATTTAGTGGCAAACAATTCATATGACGCAAGCAGATCCTCTTTCACAAAAAAAAAATCACTCAAAAATAATAAATCGATATGTAATAGTTACCCATGTCTGGCACCAGCTTCTCTGACGTACGGCCGCTGCCGTTGGCCCACTGACATGTCGGCCAGGATCCCGGAGGGCCCACATGTCAGTGGGCAAAATTTTGATCAACGAACTAATTTAGTGGCAAACAATTCATACGACGCAAGCAGATCCTCTTTCACAAAAAATAAATAAATCACTCAGAAATAATAAATCGATATGTAATAGTTACCCATGTCTGGCACCAGCTCCTCTGATGTACGGCCCACATGTCAGTGAGCACGGCTGGGTGCCGTATGGCAGGGAATCCTCGTCCGTCTGGCGTCCTCCATGCTGTAATGGCAAATCGCGCCGATCCATACGCCTTTGGCCGGCCGTGTTTAAATTCTGTTCATCTTTGACGACAGTTGTAGCTTCATAAAACGATTACTAGCCACAGTAGAAAACGAATTGAAATTACACCTCACGCTAGTGCATGCAAATCATAAGCAAATGTCCACCTCACTCTAACCTAAGAAACCACACACTCCAATATAGTGGTAGTGTACTGTGTGTTTTATTTGATTATCCTGCTTCTCCAATCTAAAATATCTGAATCACATGAAAGACAACAGTCAATATCTGTATCAACATCGCTACCTATTTGTTCATCTGGCTAGAAGGTAGTAGCTTTGAAGATCCAAACATTACACAAGTACAGTAGCTTTGAAGATCGAGGATGATTCACCCCTACAAAGCAACAAAGGAAAGATGCGCCAGACTTCCTCACACAAAGACACCTCCTTGCAAAATTTGTTCATCTGGCTAGAGAAGGCAGCAGAGTTTGCCTGCCCTCTCACACAAAGGCACCTCCTTGCAAAATTTGTTCATCTGGCTAGACAAGGCACAAAGATGCGTCCTTGCAAAATTTGTTCATCTGGCTAGAGAAGGCACCAGAATTTGCCTTCTCACACAAAGATGCACATCTGGCTAGAGAAGGCACCAGAATTTGCCTTCTCACACAAAGATGCACGAGGGAGACTTCCATAGCAAAAAAAGGAAAAAGGAAAACTGACAAATATGATCATCAATGGCTTGCACCACCAATCAAATCTTCTTTCTTTCCAAATGATCCATTCCATTACCATATAGTATTTTATAATTTAAGGAAACTGAGTACAAGCATCCAGCAAATCTTACGAATACCAAGTACATGCCACCCTTATCGCTAGCCCGAAAGCTTACACTCGAATCTGGTGGGCATGTCAAGATCAAAGGATGATTCAACCTTGTGAAGCAAGAAAATAGCAAAACATCACATCCGTCCAGCAGTTTTGAAGATCGAGACACAGAGCGACAACATAGGAAAGATTCAAATACTACAATACTGCAAAGCTAGTTCATATTAGAGCAAGAGACGATATTGCTTCCTAGTAGCGCATCTTCATTCTTCTTCCTGAATCTCAGCCAAGGTCTTGAGTGTCATGCGCACTTCACGAAGGGTTACATCTTTATGACCATCGACTGGACTCTCCCTGAGAATCTTGAAGACATTCAGAGCCGTAGCATCAACATCCTTGACACGAAGTTTGGGGAATTTCCTGGCAGCCTTGAGATGCCCAGGATCAATGTCGGGGAATTCCTTGGCAGCCTTGAGCTCGTAAATGCCCTGCAACAGAAACCGTAACATAAGTAACACTAGCAAAGGTTGACAAGCTAGCAATTGAAAATACCAATTGAGCTGGCATTATCCAAATTTTGAAGATGAAAGTGTCTCACTCAATTGAGCTGGCTTTACTCATACTTTTATCTCCTGTTTGTAGCCACTCTAGACAATTTGCAAGGCCCTAACAACCACATGCCAATTATACTGTATGGAGTACTTGGTAGGAATCACACCACAAACACCAGGCACTACGTAAGTCTTGCTTGCTCGGGAAACCTTAGACTGACAGGAGGGAGGGGAAATTCGTCTCTTTTTCCCTCACCGTCAATTTCGTATAACCACCAAGGTCTACTACACTAGGATATATCCCTCTGTTCCAAAATAGATGACTCAATTTTATACTAACTTTAGTACAAAGTTGGGTCATCTATTTTGGAACGGAGGGAGTACTTATCATGACAAAGCTTATCAAAGTTGAGAGCAAGCGGTCATATGCTGAAAGAAATAAAACTTTTTTTCACGTTATTAGGTACATAAATCCTCGGAATCAATGTTTCCAACAATCGATGGCCGGATCTGAAGAGCAGATCAATGTCTAACCGCCAGTAATCGAGGGCTTTTGGCCCCAATTCGTAAAAAAACTTAAGATTTGCGCAAGGTTTTTGGCCCCAACTCGAACAACAAAACGGCAAACCCTAGATCTGATCTGGCTGCCACGCCGCTAGAGAGGGAGAGGGAGAGGGAGAGGGGTCGGAGGTAGGAGAGGACAAGTACCGCTGATCTCCCGAGCGCACGGTCGCAAAATCTCCTCACCGCTAGCCGGAGCGCCGCCATCGTCCTCGCCCTCGCTCTCGCCGACTCGATCCGCTTCCTCTTCCTCTTCCTCGCTGGTTGGGGAGAAAAAAAATGTCCGTCCACCGACCGGCTGGGGCGTGGGCTCCCGTGTATATAGCCTAAGGCCCGGCCCGGCCCGGCCTTCTCTCTTTGCCTGCTGCCTTGCCACAACCGGCCGGCCCGCTCTTTGCTTGCTTCTGCCACGGCGAAATTCTTTTTTTACTTTTCCCTTCATGAGATTTTTCTTTCGAAACACCATACAGTCACACGTATATACTCACTTTATGAACACACATACACTCACTTTATGAATGCACGCACGCACGCAGGCTATATCTCTATGGGCACCCCCATTATTGTTGTCGTTCTTGGATGCGGATATCTAGAGAATGTTTCCCAGGAGAGGAGGCACCAACGAACAGATAGTTCTCCTAGAGCGAACGATGGAGACAACCCTTCTTTTTATAGTATACTTACTTTTTTGTTGTCATAACTATCTCAGTTGGCCTAAGAAAAGCCCAATTTGCTATGAACTGATACCAAGTCTAAAAAGTGATGTTTTGACTTGACTTTCAGTGGCTGAACAAAAATGCCATGACATATATAACAAAAATATCATCATATATAAAATGATTAGATAAAAAAATGCCTTAATTTGTGAAAATGGTCAAGAAAAAATCATTTATGCACCGCTATGCCTATGTCACAAAGAAAGAAAGTGAGTAAAACTACCACATTTTTTAAACAAATGTACCACTCATATTTCTCAAAAGAAGTTGCCGTTCTCGCGATTACAGTAATTGTGGAAAACAAAATTGCCGTGCCAACGGTACAATGAAATCCCTAAATTAGTTCTATATTTTGAAATTATTGAATTGAATAAAACCATTTAAAATCACCATGTCACCATCAATATGTGCAGGACAAAAAAGAAAAAAAATGACATGTCTTACGATATATCACGATGAAAAAAAAGGAGTGAAGCAACTGGGTCGAGCCCTACCAGCCGCGCCTGCAGGCGCCGGTTAGTAGAAGATCGAAGAAAATATGTTTTGCCTTATTTTTCACCAATCCTGTAATTTATTAAAGAAAGTATCTTGTCCAAACGAAATGTGCAGCCCAGTTTTTTATAACATTTCTCTATTTACTCAGCTAGCAAATGCGTGTACTTGGTAAAGAAGCAAATGGGTTGTAATTTCTAAGAAAAAAGAATAAATGATTGTAGCATGCTCGCAACATTATGTTTTTCATTCAGCCCAGTGAGTGGGCGTATTTGGATTTCTTTTTACAAATGGGCAGTTTGCTCTAGACTCGCAATTGGGGCCCACTTGCAAGTCCATCCTTGATTCGCAACCGGGGTTTAACCTGTTTTTGTCCCAGTTGCAAGTCCATGGTCGACTTGCAACCCGGGCTCAACCTTTTCTTATCCCATTTGCAAGTCCACCCTCGACTAGCGTCGACCTTTTTTTCCTACTTGCAAGTTCACCCTCAACAGCGAACAAACCGTAGATGAGCCGGCCAAGGTAGCTAGGATACATTTTTTGTTCTATTTTGGAATCTTCATGTTTTTTGTTTTTATTTTATCTTTTTTTTCATTGGTTTTCCTCTCCTTTTCATTTTTCTAACGGAGAGTTATTACTGACGGGACCATCAGCGATACAATTCATGGCGGACCCACATGGAAGAAGCCACATTAGCAACTGCTCGCCCCACCTGTCAGAATCTTTGACCGGTGAAACCTACGAACCGGTCATCGGGGACGGGATTATCATCGCCAAAAAGATCTTAGGCGACAGACTGGGCTATCATACGTGACATTTTGGGGCATCACCGAAAATGGCCATCGATGACATTTTTAGGTTCGTCACCTAAAATGCGATCTCGCGTGACGAAAAAAATGGTACCATCAAAATTTTATTTTCTATGTCGGCACTTCGGTGACGGTGGGAGTGATGGACGGAAAATGTCACCAGCATATTTTCCGTGAGAAAAAAGGGTTATACATGACACCAGTGAAGCGTCACAAAATAGAGCAATTTTTGTAGTGAAAGGATATACTATTGAATGATTCCAATCATTGCTTTATCTTCTCTTCTGGAATTACTTGAATAAGCTTCCTTGTGCAGGTAGGTACCAGCCTAAGGCCTTCATCCAGATTAGTTTAATGTCATTTCTTTTGGTATCGTGCTACTGTTTTGCTACTATCATGAGAAAGTGCTTTATTTTTGCACATTAAATCTTTGCAACCGATGATACATAGCAATGCCTTGAGTGTTGAGCTAATTGGCATTGATAAAATAAACTAATACCTCTCTGGAACTGCACAAACACTTTGGGTGGTTCATTGCCTCAACTGCCGCCTTACTTTCCTATAAGTCGCTTATCTATGTTTCTAGTCAGTGGCTTATCTCTGCAGGAAGTACTAACTGATAAGTTTTCTCACTATAACACCTCGAGAATCATGCTACGGCAATCTTCCCCTAATGGTGGTCATGTCATCATGATTACTATGCAAATTTTCAACTTAATAAAATCAAAGTCAAAATTCAAATTAAGTTGCAAGTCAAATTATTATTTCTTCGATTAGTAAAAAAATGTTCGATAAGTTGCAAAAATTCACTAAGTATTTACCATATAGAAAACAACATTTTATAAAATGGTTTAATGCCCAAAAATAAAGTAAAATCGGGGGCCAATATAATATTTAATTGCATTTTAAGTTTAGAAAAATCCCAAACAATTTTAAGAGCCTCCCAAACCATTTGGTGGCAGTGCCTAAATTAGCATTGTAAATTATGGACCAAAGTATCTTATTTTAGAAAACACTAGCAAAATAGCCCGTATGTTGCAACGGGTCCGATGGGACGCACCGTGTCCCTGGATTCGGCCCAGTGCCCCCTAAGCATGACAACATACGCACAAAATTAGGTACAATTTCTGTTGAGGTCAGCCATAGGCTCAATTTCTATTCCAGCTTCCTGCCAGGCAAATAAATCACCAATGCTTAATTCTTTTTTATTTTCTTATTATGACGTCATACATCAGGCTGTGTACAGTAGAGTTAAAATAGCAGTTATATACTGCATGAGACCAGCATAAAATTCAAATGATGAGAGCAAAACATTAGGGTGGCAATGAAATAGCTACATGTTTGTACCTTCAACAGGTGTATTCCTTGTAACTGAGCCTCAAGGTACTCTCTAGGTACTGCAGGAATTAACACAATGTGAGTCTCCATTTCAGCTACAAAACCCAGATATTGTAACATTACTGGAACCACCAAGCAATAAGAAGCAACAAATATTTTACCTTCACTGGTTCAAATGGATATTGTCTATTAATTGCCTCGAGTTTCGTCTTGCAATTTTCATTCAAGTGTTTGAACAATTATACAAATAATCCATCCACAATATTGCAAACCTGTTTAAGGAAACAAGTTCAACCATTGTCGTGTTTGTAAATGAAGAGCACTCTACCAAACCTGCTCACCTCAAAGTAGTGCCTCATAATCTCCATTTTAGCGTCCAAACCAACAAAGCCACACAAATGCCTATGTGTGTTGGAATCTTCAGCTCTAAACTCATGCCCAACCTCAAAGACACGACAGAACCCACCACAGATAGCCAGCTGCTTGTGCAATTGAGGGATTGTGCTAAACAAGCACACTGCCATTCTTATATTCAAGCTTGAATACTGCTACTCCACGTTCACTTGACCCTAAAATCATCTTTGGAGTGTGGATCCCAATAAAATATTTTGAGGACAAATATTCTCTGAATTTCTGCAGTATCCAACAATGGTAAATATTTACTAAACAACACAAAAAAGAGCATCACGTGCCGCAGAAATGCATAAAACATAAATCCGTGCAGCCTTCATAAAACATCTTTTGTAAAAGCATATGCATTGACTTGACAAATCCATATTCAACACCGAATGTTAAACTTAAAAACTCAATCCAATCATTAGTGTAATCAGATTGCAGGCATAACATTAAGAGCACTAGATCGATTAGTGTCTAGAAACAACTTAAAAGACCAGAACGGTGCTGAATAAAGGCTTTTTTTTGCTGGTGCGGAATAATTACAGGCTGAGGCTAAAGTTTTTTCCCTAGAAAATGCCCAAGGATGTGTATCATTATTATAGAAGAAGAGGCAAGAGCCTGTCCACATCATTACGATACAAATGCAATGACAGTCCAGCACTAAGTGTTGCTACGGTGGCTGCTCACGCACACTCCACCTAAACAACCACCCAAAAGTATCACTGAAATCCCCACGCAGCAGCCCAGCAAATGCCACGCTTTGGCCCAATGACTCAAAGGGGTCACCAGATCAGATACGTTTAATTCAATGTCGAAGTAGAATATCTTATCTAAGCTACACAACATATTACTACATAACATGGTATGTTTAGTTCTGCAAACTCAATTCATGAACACATCACTGATAGCAGCAGTCCTAAAAGCAAGAACAAATACCGATATTTTCAACTTGATGTTGTATACGGAAAACGGCTTGACCTACCGATGTTCGTAGGTCAATAACTTGATAGTCCAAGCGTGTGTCCTGACCAACGCAGGGAAGTGGCACTCCTTTCTACAAAACAACAAGATCCCATCAGCTGAACCCATATATCATCATCATCGGAGAATTGGAGCAACAACAAAACTGTGTCCTCCTCCTTCATGCATTCAAAGAGGAGGCAAGCAAATGCAGATTGTGTAGGCGGTTGACATACTGCTTCAGCTCTTGCAAACTCCTCCGCACTCCAGCCGACATCCTCCATGCTGATCGGTAGCCTCGGGTCGGCCCTGTTGATGCAGTAGAGCTTCCTCACCCAAATATCCACCTAACAGCCATCAAACGGGGATCAAAAAGTAACAGACAGACAAAGATCAGCTATGGCAGAAAGAAACCTCTGGCACTGTGGTGTGTCTGAGGGGCTTGCCGAGGAGGGCGATGACGCCCTCCACGATGATGATCGACTCCTTGCACTACAAAAAAATACACTTCCGTGATGATACGAGTTTGTCACAGTAGGTCACATTTTCTGTCATGCATGTACATCCATGACGATTTTATGACAGAATCAAGATAGTCATACCTGTGTTATCATAGAAGTGTTCCATGACATTACCAAAATTATCATCACGGAAGTGTCCACTTCCATGACGATAAATGGCGCGTCATGGAAGTGCTTTCGTCAAGTGCAACCGACACATGGCATCCACCGTAACGGGTCGTCGTTAAGCTATCGGGTCCGGTTTTGGATCCGATAACCCTTTAACAGCCCGGACCAATGGGGATTTTCCACGTGTAAAATTCTCATTGGCCGGAGGAAACACGCGTTGGCTCACCGTTGGGACATATTGAAGGAAATATGCCCTAGAGGCAATAATAAAGTTATTATTTATTTCCTTATATCATGATAAATGTTTATTATTCATGCTAGAATTGTATTAACCGGAAACATAATACATGTGTGAATACATAGACAAACAGAGTGTCACTAGTATGCCTCTACTTGACTAGCTCGTTAATCAAAGATGGTTATGTTTCCTAACATGGACAAAGAGTTGTTATTTGATTAACGTGATCACATCATTAGGAGAATAATGTGATTGACATGACCCATTCCGTTAGCTTAGCACACGATCGTTTAGTATGATGCTATTGCTTTCTTCATGACTTATACATGTTCCTATGACTATGAGATTATGCAACTACCGTTTATCGGAGGAACACTTTGTGTGCTACCAAACGTCACTACGTAACTGGGTGATTATAAAGGTGCTCTACAGGTGTCTCAGAAGGTACTTGTTGGGTTGGCATATTTCGAGATTAGGATTTGTCACTCCGATTGTCGGAGAGGTATCTCTGGGCCCTCTCGGTAATGCACATCACTTAAGCCTTGCAAGCATTGCAACTAATGAGTTAGTCGCGGAATGATGTATTACAGAACGAGTAAAGAGACTTGCCGGTAACGAGATTGAACTAGGTATTGAGATACTGACGATCGAATCTCGGGCAAGTAACATACCGATGACAAAGGGGAGAACGTATGTTGTTATGCGGTCTGATCGATAAAGATCTTCGTAGAATATGTGGGAGCCAATATGAGCATCCAGGTTCCGCTATTGGTTATTGACCGGAGACGTGTCTCGGTCATGTCTACCTAGTTCTCGAACCTGTAGGGTCCGCATGCTTAACGTTTCGATGACAGTTATATTATGAGTTTATATGTTTTGATGTACCGAAGGTTGTTCGGAGTCCCGGATGTGATCACAGACATGACGAGGAGTCTCGAAATGGTCAAGACATGAAGATTGATATATTGGAAGCCTATGTTTGGATATCGGAAGTGTTCCGGGTGAAATCGGGATTTTACCGGAGTACCGGGAGGTTACCGGAACCCCCCGGGGACTTAATGGGCCTTAGTGGTGTTTTACGGAGAAGAGGAGAGGTGGCCAGGGCTGGGCCGCGCGCCCCTCCCCCCTAGTCCGAATAGGACAAGGAGAGGGGGCGGCGCCCCCCCTTCCTTCTTCTCCTCCACTCTTTCCCCCTCCCAAGTCCTAATCCAACTAGGAAAGGGGGTGGGGAGTTGAAAGCACAAGTACTCCCTGGGTGATTTTGGTAATTAATATCAACATATCTCTTGTTGGACTAACACTTTTATCTAGTATGTTTCAGACAAGTTCAACAATGGAGTGGCATGGACTAGAGGATGTGGAACCCCTTCAAGATGCTAAGGACAAAGGATTGGCTCACCTCAAGATCAAGACTCTACACTTTCTATTTTAGTGATCCAAGATCACATTGAGTCTATAGGAAAAGCCAATACTATCAAGAGGGGATGAGGTGTTGCTTAATGAGTTTCTTGCTCTACAGTGCTTAGTGATATGCTCCAAAGCCCTCAACTACTTTCTCACATCCACATATGTCCTAAACCCAAAGTCAAACTCGGCCCTACCGATTCTTTCTATCCGACGCCACCGAGTTCAGATGTCTTAGCCACAGCCACAAACCTAGGCAAATCGGTTTCACCGATAGGGATCTCGGTCTCACCGAGATGGGATTGCAATCTCTCTGTGTATGTCCATTACCAAATTCGGTCTCACCGAGTTTAAGTAATTGGTACTACCGAGATTACAATGCAAACTCTCTGGTCAACCTATTACCAAAATCGGTCCCACCGAGTTTGTGTAATCGGTCTCACCGAGTTTGCCTGACCAACTCTCTGGTTAGCTTATTACCAAAATCGGTCTCACCGAGTTTGTGTAGTCGGTCTCACCGAGATTACGTTATGCCCTAACCCTAACCATATCGGTCCTACCAAGTTGCATGTCGGTCCCACCGAAAATCCTAACGGTCACTAGATTTGCTAAATCGGTCCGACCGAGTTTTTCAATTTGGTCCCACCGAGATTGGTAAATTGTGTGTAACGGTTAGTTTTTGGGTGGAGGCTATACATATCCCTCCACCCACTCTTCATTCGTGGAGAGAGCCATCAGAACGAACCTACACTTCCAGCATCCAGCTTCTGAGAGAGAACCACCTACTCATGTGTTGAGGCCAAGATATTCCATTCCTACCATATGAATCTTGATCTCTAGCCTTCCCCAAGTTGCTTTCCACTCAAATCTTCTTTCCACCAAATCCAAATCCTGTGAGAGAGAGTTGAGTGTTGGGGAGACTATCATTTGAAGCACAAGAGCAAGGAGTTCATCATCAACACACAATTTGTTACTTCTTGGAGAGTGGTGTCTCCTAGATTGGCTAGGTGTCACTTGGGAGCCTCCGACAAGATTGTGGAGTTGAACCAAGGAGTTTGTAAGGGCAAGGAGATCGCCTACTTCGTGAAGATCTACCGCTAGTGAGGCAAGTCCTTCGTGGGCGACGGCCATGGTGGGATAGACAAGGTTGCTTCTTCGTGGACCCTTCGTGGGTGGAGCCCTCCGTGGATTCGCCAACCGTTACCCTTCGTGGGTTGAAGTCTCCATCAACGTGGATGTACGATAGCACCACCTATCGGAACCACGCCAAAAACATCCGTGTCTCCAATTGCATTTGAATCCTCCAAACCCTTCCCTTTACATTCTTGCAAGTTGCATGCTTTACTTTCCGCTGCTCATATACTCTTTGCATGCTTGCTTGAATTATGTGTTGTGTTTGTTAAACTTGTGCCAAAACTCCACTTGAACCTAAAAAGTTAAAAACTGCAACTTTTGCCACTTAGTGTCTAATCGCCCCTCCTCTAGACACCTCTTCTTGATCCCTTTCAATTGGTATCAGAGCTTTGGTTTCCATTGCTTTGGTTTAAACACCATTGGAGGAAGATGGATGAGTCTACTATTGGGAGTCTTAGACATAGAGTGCCTATTCTTGATGGAGAATATTTTCATGAGTGGAAAATGAGATGCTTGTGATTTTCAATGAATATCATTTGAACAAGTACATTGCTAGCCCTTGTGCACCTCATATTGATCCCTTGCATCCCACACCCGAAGAGGATCTTGACATGATTCACAATCTTAGAACCATCAATCTTATCATAAGAGGATTGCCCAAAAACTTGATTGCTAGTTTGCCTACTCTTGATTGTGCCTATACTATATGGAAATTTCTTGAGGAACGATTTCCAGATTATTCCTTGAAAAATTTAGATGAAATTGTCCATAAATCTATTGCCTTGAGTAAGATGAACTCTAGTGATCTTATGTTTGGTGATTGTCTATTTGAGCTTACAAACCTTATGCGTGCCAAAGGATATGTTGGAATTATTAGTGATATTATTTATGAAGCTATAAAAATTCATAAGCAAGATCATTGTCAAACTCACTCTAAAGAATCACCCTATCTAGGATTTGATCCACCACATGACGATGTTGAACATGGATACTATGATGAGGATGATGATAGTGACTTCGATCTTGATGATGCAATGAGACACTTTGGTCTTATGGCAAATCTTCGCGGATATATGGCAAGAGGAAAGGAATGGGTTCTTGATAGTAGATGTACCGATCACATGACCGGAGATAAAGACATGTTTCATGAGCTTGCTGAAAACGATGGTCCTCAAAAGTATGTCACTTTCAGTGACAACTCAAAGGGTAAGGTGGTTGGCCTCGGTAAGGTGGCCATCTCACATGATAGCTCCATACAAAATGTCATGCTCGTTGAATCTCTTGGCTACAACTTACTTTCAGTATCTAGACTTGCTGATTTGGGTTTCAATGTCCTATTTACTGAAGTAGATTACCAAGTGTTTCGTAGAGATAATCATAAAATGGTCTTTACCGGTGTACGTAGAGGTGATCTATACATTGTTGATTTCACTAAAAAGGCTCAACCTAGAACTTGCTTTATTGCTAAATCTTCTAAAGGCTGGTTGTGGCATAGAAGACTAGGTCATGTTGGTATGCGAAACCTTGACAAGCTTATTAAAGGAAATCATATCCTTGGAGTTAACGATGTCATATTTGATAAGGATAGAATCTACAGCGCTTGTCAGGCAGGTAAACAGGTTGGAGGAAGGCATCCCGTGAAGAACATCATGACCACAAGGAGGCCACAAAAGCTTCTTCATATGGATCTCTTTGGTCCCAATGCTTAAAAAGTCTCGGTGGAAATTCTTTTGGTCTAGTTATAGTTGATGATTTTTCAAGATTTACGTGGGTGTTCTTTCTCGATGACAAATCGTGGGTCCAAAAGATCTTCAAAAACTTCGCTAGGAAGGCCCAAAATCAATTAGAAGTGAAGATCAAGAAGGTTTGCAGCGACAACGGAACGGAGTTCAAGAACGCAAATGTGGACACCTTTCTTGACGAAGAAGGGATTTCACACGAGTTCTCGGCTACGTACACACCTCAACAAAATGGAGTTATTGAGAGGAAGAACCGGACGCTCATCGAAATGGCGAGAACGATGCTTGATGAGTACAAGACACCGAAGCACTTTTGGGCAGAAGCGGTTGAGACAGCTTGTCATGCAACAAATCGCTTGTATCTTCACAAGCTACTCGGCAAGACGGCATACGAGCTTCTCACCGGTAACAAACCCCAAGTTGGATACTTTCGAGTATTTGGCTCAAAGTGTTACATTCTTGATAAGCATCGTCGTTCTAAATTTGCTCCTAAATCTCATGAAGGTTTCCTACTTGGTTATGGCTCAAACTCTCACACATACCGTGTCTACAACAATTTCACCCGAAAGGTTGAAGAAACGGTAGATGTGAAGTTTGATGAATCTAACGGCTCGCAAGTAGAGCAATTGCCAATTGATGTAGGAGACAAAGACCCCTCGGAAGCAATTCAAGATTTGTCTATTGGCAAGATTCGTCCAACGGAGATGAAGGAGAGTACCTCGTCCGTCCAAGTGGAAGCCTCTACCTCATGGCAAGGTGAACCAAGAGTTGATATGGAAGCATCCATAAGTGGGACACACCAATATGAAGAAAATGAGGAAGTGCACCAAGACGAACGTCAACAACCTCCTTCTCCACCACGACAAGAGAACGACAACGCCAACAATGAAGAAGACCAAGATAAGAACAAGATGAAGGAGATGTTCAACTAAGACCCAAGCAAAAGCTTTCACGAGTTCGAGCAAGAATTGCTAAACACCATCCCGTCGAGCAAATCTACAATGACATTCAAACCGGGAGAATCACTCACTCTAAAACTCGTTTAGCTAACTTTTGTGAACACTATTCATTCATCTCTAGCATTGAACCTATGAAGGTTGAAGAAGCATTGGAAGATCCGGATTGGATAAACGCCATGCACGAAGAGCTACACAACTTTGAGAGAAATCAAGTGTGTACATTGGTTGAGAAGCCCGACAACAACCACAACATCATCGGTACCAAATGGGTGTTTCGCAACAAGCAAGATGAAGATGGACAAGTAGTTCGCAACAAAGCACGTCTCGTCGCCCAAGGCTACACACAAGTCGAAGGTATGGACTATGGTGAGACTTATGCTCCCGTTGCTAGACTTCAGTCCATTCGCATCTTACTTGCCTATGCTAATCACCATGATATCACCTTGTACCAAATGGACATTAAAAGTGCTTTTCTAAATGGTGAAATAGAGGAGGAGGTTTATGTTAAACAACCTCCCGGCTTTGTTAATCCCAAGAAACCTGATCATGTTTACAAACTTCACAAAGCTCTTTATGGTCTTAAACAAGCTCCTAGAGCGTGGTATAAATGCTTGACCAAGTTCCTTATTGAAAAAGGCTTTGAAATCGGAAAAATTGATTCTACTCTTTTTACTAAAAGGGTCAATGGAGAACTATTTGTGTGCCAAATCTATGTTGATGGTATTATATTTGGTTCTACTAACCCTCATTTTAGTGAAAAGTTTGGAAAGCTAATGTCGGAGAAGTTTGAGATGTTTATGATGAGTGAACTCAAATTCTTTCTTGGTTTGCAAATCAAGCAAACTAAGGAAGGTACCTTTGTCTCTCAAACAAAGTACACCAAGGACTTATTCAATAAGTTTAATATGCAAGAATGCAAAGGTATGACTACACCCATGCCTAATAGTGGACATCTTGATTTGACCAAAGATGGTGAACCGATCGATCAAAAGGTTTATCGCTCTATGATTGGTTCATTGTTATATCTATGTGCTTCACGTCCCGATATCATGCTAAGTGTGTGAATGTGTGCACGATATCAAGCCGCTCCTAAAGAATGTCATCTTAAGGCCGTGAAAAGGATAGTGAGATACTTAATCCATACACCAAATTTTGGCATTTGGTATCCTAAGAGGGCCTCTTTCGATCTTGTTGGCTACTCTGACTCGGACTATGCCGGTGACAAGGTTGATAGAAAGTCCACTTCGGGTACTTGTCAATTTCTTGGCAGATCTCTTGTGTCTTGGTCTTCCAAGAAACAAAACTTGGTATCCTTATCCACCGCCGAAGTGGAATACATTGCCGCTGGTTCATGTTGTGCTCAATTACTTTGGATGACCCAAACTCTTAAAGATTGTGGGATATATGTGAAACATGTTCCATTACTTTGTGACAATGAAAGTGCTATCAAGATTGCTCACAATCCCGTGCAACACTCTCGAACTAAGCATATTGAAGTTCGTCATCATTTCATTCGAGATCATGTTGCTAAGGGTGACATTAATCTTAAGCATGTTCGCACCGAAAAGCAATTAGCGGATATATTCACTAAACCACTTGATGAGAAAGTGTTTTTGTAAGTGCATCTAGTGCCACCCCTAGTTGGTTTTGGAGTATTGACGACAAAGTTGGTTGAGGGACTAATGCGTTTGTGAGAATTGCAGGATAACGCAGGTAGTGTCCCTCATTGATTCAGTTTACCTACCGGAGATGACCCCTAAAAATGTATGAAGACATTGACGACAATGGTGGTATGAGAAGATATTCATATTGAAGACTATGACATGAGAAGACATTGCGTGAAGACTATGGAGCACGAAGACTGTGTGGTTTCGTTGTTTCCTTTTCTTCTTTGTTGAGTCATAGGAACCACCGTACTGTTAAGTGGGGTCCAAGTGAACTAAGTCAGAGTGACTGAAGTGATGCTCAACCCAAATCCTATGTCTTCGAGCGAAGACAATGAGAGAAAATCTTATCCAGAGTTGGATGAGTCAGCTTTGCTTGTAGCCCAAGTAAAGTTGCCGTGTGTGTTTGAAATCTGACCGTTGGAACACGTGTCAGTTCCTTAGTGACCCAGGGTCATTTCGGACAAATCAGGTCCGGTTGCCTAGTGGCTATGAATAGCCCACCCCCTACACCATAAATTGGTGGCTGCTCAGAGTTAGTATACGGCTTTTGTCATTTGAGAGCAACCCACCTCGAAGCATTTGAGAGAGAGAAATCCTTGCGAGGACAAAGCCCAAACACCCAGAGCCAAAGAGTGTTAGGCATCACTGAAGTCTTTTTGTCTGTGTGACCTGAAGACTTATTACACTTGAGGACTGTGTACCCTCCAGCCGGTTAGGCGTCGCGTTCTGAGCATCCAAGTGTCATTGTGGATTGCCGGGTGAACGAAGTCTGTGAAGGTTTGGAAGTCTACCTTGAAGACTTACCAGAGTGATTGGGCGAGGACTAAGTGACCTTAGCTCAAGGGGAATAAGGTGAAGACACGGTCTTCTGAGTTGAATCTCGGCCTCCCTAACCAGACGTACAGTTGTCACAGCAACTGGAACTGGTCCAACAAATCCTGTGTCTTCAACAAGCAACTGGTTCTATCTCTTCCCTCCTTTACTTTGAGTTTGTCTTCGTGAAGTCATTGCTTATCGTCTTATCTGATTGACTTCATTGCTTGACTACTATTGTTGATTGGCTTCATACTATCTTCCATCCTGATCCTACTACCTAGCTGCTATTAATCTTTGAACGTTAATGCTATTGCATACTTGATTATGGCTTGCTTGTTGTAGTTTATCTTCCGCTGCATATCAATTAGGTTATTTCTATTGTTTGTCTTCGAAACTTCCATGTTTTGAAGACTTTCATAAAAATCGCCTATTCACCCCCCCTCTCTAGTCGATAACTAGCACTTTCAATTGGTATCAGAGCAAGGTACTCCCTTGTTCTGTGTGATTCGGTTTAACCACTTGGAGTTTAGCTATGTCGACTACAGGGATAATCAAAGTCTCCGCTGCTTGCCCCGTGTTTGATGGAACAGAATATCCCTACTGGAAGAATAAGATGCGCATGCATCTTGAAGCCATTGATGTCGACCTCTGGTATGTCGTCAAGAATGGCATTCCCAAAACTGGTGAAGGTGTCACCCCTACTGATGTCAAGAAGTTCATTCAACTGGACTCGACTGCAAAGAACATCATCTGTGGTCATCTGACCAAAGGAGAATATGGCCGTGTGAGTGCTTTGGAAACGTCAAAGCTAGTCTGGGACTGGCTGTCCAAGGTCAATGAAGGCGTCTCTACACAGAGAGACCAGAGGATCAGTGTTCTTCGCAATCTCTTCAATCGCTTCAAGAGAAACGACAATGAAAATGTCCAGCTCATGTTTGATCGCCTCACCGACATCACAAATGAGCTTCAGGCTCTCGGCGCCACTGAGATCACCAAGCATGAAATTGTCAAGACACTGCTGAGATCACTTGACACCTCCTTTGACACCCTTGCCCTCATGATACAAGAACGTCCTGACTTCAAGACACTCGATCCGTCTGATATACTTGAGAGGCTCAACACACATGAGTTCTAGCTTTCTGAGAAAAGAGATATCTATGGCCCCGACTATGGCCGAACTCGTGCTTTGAAGGCAAAAGTTGTTTCCTCATCTGAAGAAGAAGAATCTGACTGCGGTTCTAACGATCCTGAAGACATTGGAAGGGAGCTTGCTATGCTTGTGAAGAAGTTCCAGAAATTCACCAAGAAGAAGGGCTTCAGAAAGTCTTCACGATCCAGTTCAAGAAATGATGAAGCTTCCACTCAAGACAACAAGAAGAGAACATGTCACAAGTGTAAGAAGCCTGGGCACTACATCTCTGAGTGTCCTCAGTGGGACAACGAGAAGAAGAAGAAGAAGAGCAAGGAATATGACTCCGATGACAAGAACAAGAAGAAATCTTCGGAGTCTTCTTCCAAGTCCTCATCAAGGTCTTCATCTCACAAGAAGAGCTCATATGGCAAGGCTCGTGCTTTTGTTGGCAAGGAAATGGATTCAGAGGAGGAGTCTGCGTCTGAGGAGGCAGAGGTGGAATCTGAAGCTGAATCCGACTCTAGCATTGCAAGTCTGGCTCTGGCCATAGCCTACGTCGCAAAGTCCATCTTCAACACTGAAGACAATGACTCCCACACCAACGCTGATGATGGCAAGGACGATCTTGCTCCCACCTACTGCTTCATGGCACGCGGTGCCAAGGTAAAATCGCGCGATGCTTACTTTCAAACATCAAGTGAAGATGACTCTGATTGTGAATCTAAACCCAGCTACAAAACACTTGCTAAAATTGCTATTGAACAACAAAGGGCTATGGAACATACTCAAAAACTGTTAGACAAAAGCGATGACCTGTTGGACGCGGAAATGACACGTTCACAGTCCTTAGTTGAAGACATAAAAAATCTTCATGCTAAGTATCAAGAACTTGAAAGTCTTCATGAGACGCTCTTAACCACTTATGAAAAGCTCTCCTATGATTATCTTCAAAGGGCAAGAGCTTGAGAAACTGAAAGTGACTCATGAAGATCTTCAAAAAGAGAATGAGTCATTTCGCACTCAACAGATCAGTCCCGCTCAGGATGAATTTGAACCACCATGCTTAAAATGCATTGAGCGTGATAACGCTACCTCTATTGCTGAATGTTCCACTGCTGCTACTGTTGCTCTGTCTTCAACTACTGATGTGGTAACTAACCCCTCTTCTGAGTATACCACTACTATTGCTGATGAAATGCTAGGTTGAAGACATTGCTTGAAACAGGGATGTATAAAAGTCTGAAAGGGCATCAGACACTTTGTGATGTCCTCAAAAAGCAGATTCTGAACCGAAACCCTAGGAAAGAGGGTGTTGGGTTCGAGAGGAAAATGAATGCTAATGGTTCCTACTGGAAGCCTGAGCAGTATCCCAAAACCACATGGGTTGCTACAAAGGAACCTTCAGTGGATCCATCTACTTTATCTGGATTTACCTGTGCTAATCCTATTATCATTGATGAATCCTTTGATGCAAACTATAAACTATTCAAAAATCAGAATGGTGAAGTGTTTGCCAGGTATATTGGTACTAATTGCAGGAATGGACCTCCTATGAAGAAGATCTGGGTTCCCAAAAGCTGCCTTGAGAATCTTCCAGTGAATGTCATCATGACACCATCAGGGAAGAAGACAAACCCCAGACCAAAGGCATCATATGGTCCAATGGCTACTTACGAACACAGGACTCACTTGAGTCACCCTAACGTCAATGTTTTACAGGGAAATCATACTCAGACTCATGAATATGAGCGTGTGTCTTCAAATCGCTATGTTCATAGAACCAAGAACTTTTCTGCTTATTCACATGAGTATCATTCATCTCCTGCAAGGCTATTTGCTAGGGCTTCAAAGCTGAAATTCTCAGATGCTGCACTTAGACTCATTGCTTCTAAGCCACCCCTGAAAATGTGGGTGGTGAAGAAGAATTAACTCTCTTTTGCAGAATGTGGTCTCCAGCCAACAATCAATGGCGTCCAATATAATTGCTGGGGACCTAAAACATAAAGGGACGCATGATAAAATGACTTACTATGTATTCCACATATGAATCACTTACCTGTCATACTGTGTGCTAACTTTCATCTATGCTGTGATAATCCATGTATGCAACAACTGCTTATGCTTCACAACATACCTTGTGAAGCCTATCCTCCTAACTGCACTGTAGGGCATGTCTTCTTGCTAAAGCTTCAGAATGCTGGCTCTGGCATCGAAGGCTGGGGCATGCTGGTATGAGGAACTTGCACACTCTCGTCAAAAGGAAGCATGTCATAGGCATCGAAGGTGTCAAGTTCAAGAAATATCATCTGTGTGGTGCCTGCGAAGCTGGAAAGATGACAAGGGCCAAACATCCTTCGAAGACAATCATGACAACATCTCAACCCTTCGAGCTGCTACACATGGACTTATTTGGACCTACCCACTACTCCACCCTCACAACAACGGCGTGTCTCTATGGCTTCGTCATTGTTGATGACTACTCAAGATACACATGGGTGCACATAATTCTCTACAAGACTGAAGTACAAGATGTCTTCAGACGATTCGCCAATAGAGCAATGAACAACTATGGCGTCAAGATCAAGCATATCAGAAGTGATAACGGCACTGAATTCAAGAACACCGGCCTTGATCTTTATCTGGATACAATGGGAATCACTCATGAATTTTTTGCTCCATACACACCTCAGCAAAACGGCATTGTAGAGCGCAAGAACAGAACCCTCATAGAGATGGCTCGAACAATGCTTGACGAGTACAAGACACCAAGAAAGTTCTGGCCTGAAGCCATTGATACAGCTTGTCACATCATCAACCGTGTCTACATCCATAAGCTTCTGGGCAAAACATCCTATGAGCTCATCACTGGCAAGAAGCCAAATGTCGGCTACTTCAGAGTCTTTGGTGCTAGATGTTGGATCAAGGATCCCCATCACAAGTCAAAATTTGAACCCAAAGCTCGCAAAGGCTTCATGCTTGGCTATGGAAAGGATTCGCACTCTTACAGAGTCTTCAACCTCTTCCACTACAAAATCGTTGAAACAGTGGATGTGCGATTTGATGAAACCAATGGTTCACGAAGAGAAATTCTGCCAAGTACACTTGATGAAGCTCCTTCCTGTGAATCTATCAAGTTGATGGGAACTGGTGAGATCATGTCCTCTGAAGCACAGCCTGAAGAGGAACTTATCATTTCTGCACGAAACTAACCTGAAGACAATGCTCAGACCGAAGACAATACTTCCAATGATGACAATGATCAGCATGAGCAAGGTCTTTATCCAGTTCATCCTCGTGTTGCAAATGAAGTACAAATTGAGAAGATCATTGACAGCATCAATGCGCCTGGTCCGCTTACTCGCTCAAGAGCAACACAGTTAGCAAACTTCTGTGGGCACTTTTCATTTGTGTCAATATCAGAACCCAAGAAAGTTGCTGAAGCTTTTATGGAACCTGAATGGATTCAAGCCATGCAAGAAGAACTTCAACAATTCAAGCTGAATAATGTTTGGGAACTTGTCAAGCGACCTGACCCTCGCAAGCATAACATTATTGGAACAAAGTGGATATATCGAAACAAGCAAGATGAGCATGGTCAAGTCGTCAGAAACAAAGCATGTCTTGTGGCTCAAGGATATACTCAAGTTGAAGGAATTGACTTCGATGAAACATTTGCTCCTGTTGCTAGGCTTGAAGCCATTCATATACTGCTAGCCTATGCAAATCATCACAACATCTTGCTATATCAAATGGATGTAAAGAGTGCATTTCTCAATGGCAAGATTGAAGAAGAGGTATATGTTGCACAACCACCTGGCTTTGAAGATCCAAAACATCCTGATATGGTGTACAAACTGAACAAAGCACTGTATGGCCTCAAACAAGCTCCTCGTGCCTGGTATGATACATTCAAAGACTTCCTGAAGAGCAAAGGCTTCAAACCTGGATCCCTCAATCCCACACTCTTCACGAAGACATATGATGGTGAACTGTTTGTGTGCCAAATATATGTTGATGACATAATCTTCGGCTGCACCAACCAGAAGTACAGTGATGAGTTTGGATTTATGATGCAAGAGCAATATCAGATGTCCATGATGGGTGAGCTGAAGTTCTTCCTTGGTCTTCAAATTTGTCAGCAACGAAATGGCATCTTCATATCTCAAGAAAAATATCTCAAAGATTGCCTGAAGAAGTTCGGCATGCAAGATCGCAAAGGTTACACGACGCCAATGCCAGCCAAACATCATCTTGGTCCCGACGACAATGGTAAAGAGTTCGATCAAAAGGTATACCGCTCCATGATTGGTTCTTTACTTTACCTATGTGCATCTAGGCCAGATATTATGCTTAGTGTTTGCATGTGTGCTCGATTCCAAGCGGCACCAAAGGAATCGCATCACTTAGCAGTGAAGCGAATTCTTAGATATTTGGCTTACACCCCAACACTCGGATTATGGTATCCAAAGGGCTCAAGGTTTGATCTGGTTGGATTCTCGGATGCTGATTATGCTGGTGACAAGGTGGATCACAAGTCAACATCAGGCACATGTCATTTTCTTGGTCGATCACTTGTCTCTTGGTCTTCAAAGAAGCAGTACTGTGTATCACTCTCAACTGCTGAATCTGAATACATTGCTGCTGGATCCTGTTGTGCTCAGCTTCTGTGGATGAAGCAAACTCTCAAGGACTTTGGCATCGATCTGAAGCAAGTCCCTCTCTTCTGTGACAATGAAAGTGCCATCAAGATTGCCAACAATCCAGTCCAGCACTCGAAGACAAAGCACATTGAAATACGTCATCACTTTCTCAGAGATCATGTTATGAAGAAAGATATAGATATCATGCACGTCAACACTGAAGAGCAACTGGCAGATATCTTCACAAAGCCCTTGGATGAGAAAAGGTTTTGCAAGTTACGGTGTGAGCTAAATATCTTGGAATCCTCGAATGTCCTGTGATCAGGCACACATCCTAACACTTATGCATGTTGATGACTTAGATGTACAACACACAAAGTAATGTATATCTTCAATCAATGAAGATTTACACTCTGAGTGTGAATACATTAACATGGAATTTGACTTCGGAGCGCCACGATAATTGTGCGCCGTGTCTGGGTCTAATACTTCCTATACGGTGGGTAACGCCACCACCAAATTTCTCTGTTTGAAGTGTTTCACTCATGGCGTTATTTTGCAAAGATTTCGCATTTGGTTTGTCTTCAGTTTCAATTTATCTTCGTGATTTTTCTACGCTATAGTGATTTGATTGCATATATATATATATATATATATATATATATATATATATATATATATATATATATATATATACTAGCATTCTGTCCTCTACAGCATTCACTTATAGCTATGTCTTCAAGTTGAATCTTTTGAACTAAGTGAATGTGATCGGACCCAAATCTCTCTATGCTTACTATCTCAAACTCTATATGTCCAAATCATATGCATTCTATTGAAACTGTCGAATGTCTTCTCTGCATCCTTGTCAGCAGAAGACACAGAGACAAGACATCAAGTCCTATTTAAATGAATCATCTAAATTGTCGATATCCGGAGAAGCCGGAACGAACATCCGACATACTTGGCGGGCGTGGGAACGTGGGACAATTCTAAGTATGTTGCATGCTTGCCACGTACCCCTCAGATGTGAACCGCCAGGGGCACCAGCGTAATTGCGCTGTGTCTCTCACCTACTTATAAATACTTGTCCCCTGCGGTAAAGAAATCCTTCTTCCACCTCTCCACCTCCGTCAAAACCCTAGCGCCACCGCTAGCTCTCGACGACGCCGGCGACGAAGCGCTTAGCTGCCGCGACTTCTCCGACGCCGTCCTCACGCCGGCCGCGGACATCGTCCTCTCCGCCGTCGCCGTAGGTGTCCTCCGTCGCCAAGTTAGGGCACGGTGGACTGAACTGCTCGGTCTCCTATTCTTCCCATCTAGCAGTTCGTCGTGCGGTAATTATAACTCTATTTTTACCACCTTTTTGATCTTCATAGATTCATCCTACTTACCGAAAGCGGTTTCTGCCTACTCAATGTTAGATCTATTCTATCTGCATCTCATAATGCCTAGTCTATTCACTTAGATTTCCTATCTAGTTTGATTCCTCACTTGTACTTATTCATGGATCGGTACAAATCTGGAACCAACTCACCACATATAAGTGAATGTCTTCGCATCATGAGGTCAATATCTTCAAACTGATTTATCTTCAAAATCTTCTGAGAATGCATATGACCTCTTCCCCTTCCCTCGCATCTCTAATGCTGTCACAGGTACATGTCCATGGGAGAATCCCTTGGTTCTCATAGTCTGCATTCAGCATCATATCAATTCTCCTGAAGCCAGTTCCTGCTTGACCAGCAAGCATAAATCTCTGAAGCCTCTGAACATATTGAAGCCATTCAGCTTGAAGTTCATGGCTGCAGAAAAATCAGCAAGGAAGGGTGGCAGACAGCGTCGTGGGGGAACTTCGAAGGATCTGCCTGAGGATCTGGCAAAAATGTATAAAACAGATCCTGAAGAAGATTACAATCAGCGCAAGACTCGAATCTAATAGATTCGACACTATTGGGCTGAACAGTGGTCCAAGTACAAGTTCGTCACCCAGGAGTACGTAGAGAAATATGCTATCAAGAGCCCTTGGGGTGATATTCTCTATCGAGGCCTTCCCCCCAAGAACAAAGCTGAAGCCATTGCGCAAGAATTCTATCCTTGCATGGTCCATGGGCCACAGCCTGAAGAAGCCGACCCATCATCATTGCTCTGGTGTCGCGACGACAATCTCTTCAAGCGCAACTTCCAGTTTGCTATGTCTTCAGCAAAGGAAAACAAGAAGTCATGGGGATTAGACTTCAATCCTGGTCCCTCTGCTCCCCGTGAGGATGGGACACGTGAAGCTGAAGAAAATAGAATTGGCCCCTTTGCAAACCTTGATGGTCTCATTTCCTACGTCTTGGTTCATGGTGCTAGAGAGGATCATCCCAACAATGATGCTGATTCTGATGAAGCCCCTGCTCCTACTCCAAGGCCGAAGAAGCCAAAGAAGGTTAAGGTTACATCATCATCCGCACCTCCAAAAGCTTCTCGTGTGAAGACATTGGCCACTGCACCTCCTGAAGCCAGTGTGCAGTCTGAAGATCAATCTCGTATCTCCAAGAAGACGGAGAAGAAAAGGCAACTTGTCAGGCATACTGATCAAGCTCTGACTCCTGCTGCTATTCTGCGTGAAGAACCCCTTGATCTATCAAGTGATGAAGATCTTGCGGATGATGCTCTTGAGCAGCTGATAAAGAGCAAGGAAGAAGCAGAAATCTTCAGCAATTTGCCTCTCTTTGATGTGGCCATCATCCACAATTTCATTGATGAGTGGTTCGACACCCCAAACGTCAGCTTTGAAGATTTACAGCTTCCAATTGGCCTCAGCGTCTCTTTCAATGGCGCCATTGCTTCTGAGCTGGCTCTCGCTCAGCGAATCGTTGAGCTCAAGAACAAGATTGATTATGAGAAGGCTCAATTCAAGAAGCATGTGGCCAAGCTAAGTGTTCAAGACGTCCGAAACTTCAAAGTCATGCTGCATGAGCTTAAAGAAGCTTTTCTGAAGAAGCGCCAAGAAGCTCAAGGCTCTCGTGAGCGCATGAAGAGTTTGGCTGATAAGTGTGTGCTTGCCTACAATGAGGCTGAGAAGCGCAAGTCACTTGGCCGTCCTGGCATTGACCCTAGGATGGCAGCAAAGAAAAAGAAGAAGCTTCCTGCTGATCAGCCTGCGCCTTCAAGCCAAGAAGCTTCACGTATTATCTTCCTGAGTAGCATGACTGGCTCGAAGCCAAAGGTCACCACAACCGCTTCAGAACAGAAGAAGACGAGGGCTGCAGAGGCAGAGGCCAGAAAGAGGAAGAATACCGAAGCCTCTGATGCTGCTCCCTCCAAGAAGAAGCGCAAGACCAAGAAGAATCGGGCTGCTCCCACATAGCCCCTTTTTGTTGAACCCATCACAGTGATTCATCCTGCATCTGCATCCCAAGAACTTCACATGACTGTTCATGAGCCTGTTTCCACAGAGGCTCCTGAAGCTGAAGATATTCCAGCAGCTGAACCCACCGCTGCTGAAGACATTGGTCATCATGACAATGTTGAAGATGATGAAGTTCTTCCTCAGATCGAATACAATGTGGTATCATCGCCTGTTCGTACGAATAGCGAACTCATCAGCATTGGTCGTCCTTTGACGCCAATTGCACAAGATGATTCATAGGCTGATCGCCCGCAAGAACAAGACTCCCCCAACACTCCCCAACAACAACAAGTCACAACATCCGTACAAGCTGAAGAGGATGAGGGCCTGCCCACTCCATCTCCAAAAGCGTCGCCAGTACTTCAAAGGCTTCGCAAAGGACCAAGGCCTCAAGCTCCTCTTCCGAGCGTTCCAGAAGGAGAAGTGCAACATCAACCTGTTGCACGTCAAGTGTTTTCAGAAGCCACTCCTGCTGTGAATGTCTCTGCGTCTGAAGCACCTGCTGCTGAAGACAATCCGGCTGCATCAGCCGATGAAGAACGTCAAGAAGAACGTGTCTCTACTCCCCCCCATTCCTGAAGAAATAGTTCATGAAGTGAACGTGTCAATGCCTGACCCTCCAGCTCCTCAAGTGGAGGTTGAAAATCCTGAAGCTGCCACAACCAACGCAAGTGAAGCCGATGACATTGTCATGGCTGAAGCTAATGTGGAGCTTGCAACAACCAGTGTGCCTGAAGCTAATGCGGCCACTGCACCTGAAGCTAGTGAGGCTACTGCTTCTGAAGCACCTGTTGTGCAGCCTGAAGCCGCAGTTGCTGCCACTGCTCCTGTTCCGCCACCAAGACCCTATACAATTGAGCAGGCATATAACCACGGAGAGCTAACAACAGTCAGATGGCCCGTTCTGGTCCCTCTGCCTAATGTCTCTGGTCCTCAATTTGACTATCATGTTGAGCATAGGCCTCAAGTCCAGAAGCCCAAGCCAAGACTGCCAAGGTTTCCAGGTACTGCAAACTCACTAGGGTCCTTCAATGCAAATGGCTTCAAGAGCCACAACACATTCTTTGACAGCTCGAAGAACCCCTACATGAAGCCAAGAATATCATCAGATCGGTTCTGGAGTCATCAGCAGCGAAGCTATTACTCCTGTGTTCTGTATGATCAAGGGAGCATCTTCCCTCATATGCGCCTCGACACTGAAGCCATTACTGGACTCCCCTGCTTAGAAGAAGCACTTGACTGCTTTCGTGATGCTGGGCTGCTCAGTTTTGTCACAGATAAAGAACACTGGAATGAAGAACTATTGCTTCAATTCTATGCCACATTGCACATTCGCGGCTACAATAGAGATACGAAGACTTGGGTTCTCGAGTGGATGACCGGAAACGTTCATCATGAAGCCAAAGCTATGGATATCATCGATCTTACATGCCTGTCCACTCCCGGAGAACTCTATGAACCTGGCTGTCAACATCATCGCAATGCCCTGGAAAGAATCTTTCATAGGCCTGAACCCAATATGAGTCAGATGCTGAGCATGATGAAGCCTTTGCCCCGTGACGCTGAATATCCAACAGAGTTCTTTGTTGAAGACCCTGAGTATCTGCCACGCACCATATATCACATCATCAGGCGGACTCTAGGGCCTATCAAAGGACATTCATCAGCGGCAAAGCTTGAAGGAGCTATGAAGACTTTGGTCTTCTACATTTTCAATGGCATCAGCTTCAATGCACAAGATTTCTTCATCAGACAACTAGCTACCTCCGGCTCTGATCTCTTTGGTCTAAAGTTTTATGCTCCATGGGTCATGCGCCTCATAAAGCGACACTCTACTATCAACTATCAACCTTTTGCTCGCAATCATGTGATTTTTCTACCCGAGGTTGATATGTCAGTTGAAGCTATATATCCTGACCCTGCCAAGAAGCCTCTTTGTCTTCAGAATGCCGAGCACCAAAGCTTCACTCAACCCATTGAAGGTGTTTAAGCAGCTACACGAATCTATCCATTGGCTGGAAATACTCGTCTGCCTCATCGAGCACCTACTGAAGCCACTGAAAGCACCATTCCCCAAAGGCCTCGGAAGCATTCTCGCATTCTCAATGATTGAGAACTTCTTGTGTCCCTTCATCAGAAACAGGATAAACATCACTTTTGGCTCAAGAGACAGATGCAAAGCCTCTTGGTGGATGTCAATCGCATTCGCAACCTTGCCACCAAGAATGCCTTTGTTGCTCACGAAACTTGTCGGCGATCATGGAAGAGTTTGACCCTGCTTAGTGCTGAAGCAGATCTTCAAGACGATGGCTTCAATGAAAGATTTCAGTTTGACTCCACTCCTCCATGGAATGTTGTCTTACGAAGAACTCCATCTCTTAAAGACTCTGAATATTCTTCCTCCGCGGCAACGGTAAATGCCAGAGTGATCAATGATGAAGATGATGCTACTTCACCACCTCCAACTACTACTGTGTGCATCGACACTGCATCAAGTTCATCTGCACTGCCACCCAACAACGACAACCCTGCTGCTTCACCTACTCATCAAGAAGACGAGTAGATGCTCTATGTCTTCAAACCTTTTTGGTCATTACTGACAAAAGGGGGAGAAGCGTATGAGTTGATAGTCTTCAAGCGGGTTCAAATGGGCCGTCGCGTTATATTTTGCCTCGTGCTTACAACTCTTGCGTTTTGAAACATTTGGTTCTCTGAGTTGTAACACTTAAACTTGATGGCCGTCTGCTACTTATTTGCATTTCCATGTGCGATGATAACTTCCGCACTTAGATCATCCTGCAGACGTCCATTTTTCATTATGCATGTCATCCTATATGCTATATCATTTCATGCATGATGAATTATCTTCATAAGTTGAAGTGGATCTCCATAAGTACAACCTGCCATGTGCATTTGCATTCCAAAAGCAAAATTATTTATATGCACATCTTCAGGGGGAGCCCTTGCTACTTATGAAGACAAATTCCTATCCTTTACAATTTCACATACTTTATCCCCGTTGAAAACTTCAACCAGCTTGTCATCAATCACCAAAAAGGGGGAGATTGTAAGTGCATCTAGTGCCACCCCTAGTTGGTTTTGGAGTATTGACGACAAAGTTGGTTGAGGGACTAATGCGTTTGTGAGAATTGCAGGATAACGCAGGTAGTGTCCCTCATTGATTCGGTTTACCTACCAGAGATGACCCCTAAAAATGTATGAAGACATTGACGACAATGGTGGTATGAGAAGATATTCATATTGAAGACTATGACATGAGAAGACATTGCATGAAGACTATGGAGCACGAAGACTATGTGGTTTTGTTGTTTCCTTTTCTTCTTTGTTGAGTCATAGGAACCACCGTACTGTTAAGTGGGGTCCAAGTGAACTAAGTCAGAGTGACTGAAGTGATGCTCAACCCAAATCCTATGTCTTCGAGCGAAGACAATGAGAGCAAATCTTATCCAGAGTTGGATGAGTCAGCTTTTCTTGTAGCCCAAGTAAAGTTGCCGTGTGTGTTTGAAAGCTGACCGTTGGAACACGTGTCAGTTCCTTAGTGACCCAGGGTCATTTCGGACAAATCATGTCGGGTTGCCTAGTGGCTATAAATAGCCCACCCCCTACACCATAAATTGGTGGCTGCTCAGAGTTAGTATACGGCTTTTGTCGTTTGAGAGCAACCCACCTCGAAGCATTTGAGAGAGAGAAATCCTTGCGAGGACAAAGCCCAAACACCCAGAGCCAAAGAGTGTTAGGCATCACTGAAGTCTTTCTGTCTGTGTGACCTGAAGACTTATTACACTTGAGGACTGTGTATCCTCCAGCCGGTTAGGCGTCGCGTTCTGAGCATCCAAGAGTCATTGTGGATTGCCGGGTGAACAAAGTCTGTGAAGGTTTGGAAGTCTACCTTGAAGACTTACCAGAGTGATTGGGCGAGGACTAAGTGACCTTAGCTCAAGGGGAATAAGGTGAAGACACGGTCTTCTGAGTTGAATCTCGGCCTCCCTAACCAGACGTACAGTTGTCACAGCAACTGGAACTGGTCCAACAAATCCTGTGTCTTCAACAAGCAACTGGTCCTATCTCTTCCCTCCTTTACTTTGAGTTTGTCTTCGTGAAGTCATTGCTTATCGTCTTATCTGATTGACTTCATTGCTTGACTACTATTGTTGATTGGCTTCATACTATCTTCCATCCTGATCCTACTACCTAGCTGCTATTAATCTTCGAACGTTAATGCTATTGCATACTTGATTATGGCTTGCTTGTTGTAGTTTATCTTCCGCTGCATATCAATTAGGTTGTTTCTATTGTTTGTCTTTGAAACTTCCATGTTTTGAAGACTTTCATAAAAATCGCCTATTCACCCCCCCTCTAGTCGATAACTAGCACTTTCAGTTTTGCAGGTTAAGAGGTGAATTGAACATCATTGATGCTTCAAACTTGGAGTAGGAACTCCATAGGATACATGCAAGACATGAGCTTATGACTAATCCTTGATATTTCTCTTATGATGATAATCTTATATCTTGGATATATTTGCACCTTGCATGTTTCTAACCCTTGTAGGTACTTGGATGAATCTAAGTCTATGAGATTGCAACTCACTCACATCTTGAGCAATCTCCACATCACCAAGTCTCTACACAATGGTGGTTGAAGACAAGGAAGCACGAAACCATTCAAACATATCCTTTGACAAATTCTATGTTGAGTTTCATGATTGTCATTTTGGATACACAAGTGCTGTTCCTTGCAAAAACTAACCCATGTAGGTAGATGAACTCAAATTCCAAGTGGTGCTCCCAACTCTTGATGAGCTACATCAACCTTGAGCAACCCACACAAGTTCAACTACATGACCACGATCAACACCACCACCCAAGGTATGTCATTCCATCTTAGAGAAGCTTTACTCCAACAAATGAGTCAAAGCAACTCGACAATATGTGAATACATCAAGATGCTTAAACGAAAAGTGGTAACCCCATTTTGAGCTTAAACGATGAGTATGACATATGATCAAGTGATCTCACTTGACTCCTAAGTCAATATACTCTAACATAGGTGACTTTGTCACCGCCCAATTCTAGATGAAGTTCTCTTGTGTTTCCTTTTGCATTTGTCTCATGCATATTTGTATCCCCTTTCAAAAAAAACTTCATCTGGATTTCCTTCTTTTCTTTTCTTTTCTTTTCTTTTCTCTTCTATTTTGTTCTGCATTCCCTGCATCCAATTCATTGCAAATCCTTCAGTTAATTCCTTGCAAATCCTTTTGAGATCTTACCTGTCTAGTGAGCTGAGGTGACAAGTGTTTTCTTTGTGATGAACTCGGTCACGCCGGTTTCTTGTCTTCGGTCTAACCGAAATCATTCGGTGCAACTGAAGCATACCACTCGGTGCCACCGATTTCACTACAGGAAAAACATTTTGCCACTTATTCCTGCATTACTATTGATCCAGCTCCACTCCATGAATCTTGTCCTCTACAAGCATCACATTTTTGTTAGTGCTTTATGCTGCGACTCAAGGACCAAACCCATTCATGACAAATTCTAGAAGTCCCTTCTTGGAAATTGATGTCAAAGGGGGAGACAGAGATCACATCAAAGCTTATCACTTCACCAGGGGGAGAAAGATATCTCCAGGGGGAGAGAATAATCAAGAAGAGAGTAATCTTCAAGGATCCCAGATGCTTGGTGTTCAAGAGGAGAGATGCCACATGTCTTCTTGAGGGGAAAGACATGTTCATATATGCTTAATTGCATTAGCTCTGTTCATTTGTTTCTTTGAGCTCTGATTTTCTGTTCCCTATCTTCTCCCAGTATCCCATGCTAGCTTCAGGGGGAGCAAGACATCTAAGGGAAAGAAACTCTTTAAATTCATTGCACATCTTTACCTTTGGGGACATGTCTATATTAAATGTGGTACTTAGTACTCACTCTCTACATGTCAACCCAGTCTTGGTACTCTTGTGGCTTCTTTTGCTTGCTCTGGCTAGTAGGTGTATCTGTGTTATCTAACCTTGTTTGCGCAGGTTCATTCTATCCTAAGCCAACTCAAGACCACAAGGTAAGTATATGCATCATAGTCATGTGTATGAGGAATTCTTGCTGATGTACATACTGTTTGCAAGAAGGACTCATGAGCATGAAGGTACATTTTCCATATTCACATCATTTGCTCTGATGCATATAGCCAAGATACATGTAACACATTCCTTACTCTGTCATGGTTATGCTCTCACATGCCTCTATATTCCATATTCACATGATTGCATACATGTAGGGGGAGCCTATGCATGTTACATGTCTTTCCAAAGCTTTACTCGTTAATTCTTTATATCTTTATCTAAAGCTTTGATGTATGTTGTCATCAATTACCAAAAAGGGGAAGATTGAAAGCACAAGTGCTCCCTAGGTGATTTTGGTAATTAATGTCAACATATCTCTTGTTGGACTAACACTTTTATCTAGTATGTTTCAGACAAGTTCAACAATGGAGTGGCATGGACTAGAGGATGTGGAACCCCTTCAAGATGCTAAGAACAAAGGATTGGCTCAAGCCTCAAGATCAAGACTCTACACTTTCTATTTTAGTGATCCAAGATCACATTGAGTCTATAGGAAAAGCCAATACTATCAAGAGGGGATGAGGTGTTGCTTAATGAGTTTCTTGCTCTACAGTGCTTAGTGATATGCTCCAAAGCCCTCAACTACTTTCTCACATCCACATATGTCCTAAACCCAAAGTCAAACTCGGCCCTACCAATTCTTTCTATCCGACGCCACCGAGTTCAGATGTCTTAGCCACTGCCACAAACCCTGGGCAAATCGGTTTCACCGATAGGGATCTCGATCTCACCGAGATGGGATTGCAATCTCTCTGTGTATGTCCATTACCAAATTCGGTCTCACCGAGTTTAAGTAATCGGTACTACCGAGATTACAATGCAAACTCTCTGGTCAACCTATTACCAAAATCGGTCCCACCGAGTTTGTGTAATCGGTCTCACCGAGTTTGCCTGACCAACTCTCTGGTTAGCTTATTACCAAAATCGGTCTCACCGAGTTTGTGTAATCGGTCTCACTGAGATTACGTTATGCCCTAACCCTAACCATATTGGTCCTACCGAGTTGCATGTCGGTCCCACCGAAAATCCTAACAGTCATTAGATTTGCTAAATCAGTCCGACCGAGTTTTTCAATTCGGTCCCACCGATATTGGTAAATTGTGTGTAACGGTTAGTTTTTGTGTGGAGGCTATATATACCCCTCCACCCACTCTTCATTCGTGGAGAGAGCCATCAGAACGAACCTACACTTCCAGCATCCAGTTTCCGAGAGAGAACCACCTACTCATGTGTTGAGGCCAAGATATTCCATTCCTACTATATGAATCTTGATCTCTAGCCTTCCCCAAGTTGCTTTCCACTCAAATCTTCTTTCCACCAAATCCAAATCCTGTGAGAGAGAGTTGAGTGTTGGGGAGACTATCATTTGAAGCACAAGAGCAAGGAGTTCATCATCAACACACAATTTGTTATTTCTTGGAGAGTGGTGTCTCCTAGATTGGCTAGGTGTCACTTGGGAGCCTCCGACAAGATTGTGGAGTTGAACCAAGGAGTTTGTAAGGGCAAGGAGATCGCCTACTTCGTGAAGATCTACCGCTAGTGAGGCAAGTCCTTCGTGGGCGACGGCCAGGTGGGATAGACAAGGTTGCTTCTTCGTGGACCCTTCGTGGGTAGATCCCTCCATGGACTCGCGCAACCGTTACCCTTCGTGGGTTGAAGTCTCCATCAACGTGGATGTACGATAGCACCACCTATCGGAACCACGCCAAAAACATCCGTGTCTCCAATTGCGTTTGAATCCTCCAAACCCTTCCCTTTACATTCTTGCAAGTTGCATGCTTTACTTTCCGCTGCTCATATACTCTTTGCATGCTTGCTTGAATTATGTGTTGTGTTTGTTAAAATTGTGCCAAAACTCCACTTGAACCTAAAAAGTTAAAAACTGCAACTTTTGCCACTTAGTGTCTAATCACCCCCCCTCTAGACACCTCTTCTCGATCCCTTTCAGGAGTCCTACTCCCTGTGGGAGTAGGACTCCTCCCGGCGTGCCCTCTCCCTTGGCCGGCCGCACCCCCTTGCTCCTTTATATACGGGGGCAGGGGGGCACCCTAGAGACACAACATTGATCTGTTTGATATTTTAGCCGTGTGCGGTGCCCCCTCCACCATAGTCCACCTCGATAATACTGTAGCGGTGCTTAGGTGAAGCCCTGCGTCGGTAGAACATCAACATCGTCACCACGCTGTCGTGCTAACAAAACTCTCCCTCAACACTTGGCTGGATCGGAGTTCGATGGACGTCATCGGGCTGAACGTGTGCTGAACTCGGAGGTGCCGTGCGTTCGGTACTTGATCGGTCGGATCGTGAAGACGTACGACTACATCAACCGCGTTGTGCTAACGCTTCCACTTTCGGTCTACGAGGGTACGTGGACAACACTCTCCCCTCTCGTTGCTATGCATCACTATGATCTTGCGTGTGCGTAGGATTTTTTTTGAAATTACTACATTCCCCAACAGTGGCATCAGAGCCAGGGTTTATGCGTAGATGTCATATGCACGAGTAGAACACAAGTGAGTTGTGGGCGATATAAGTCATACTGCTTACCAGCTTGTCATACTTTGGTTCGGCGGTATTGTTGGATGAAGCGGCCCGGACCGACATTATGCATACGCTTACGCGAGACTGGTTCTACCGACGTGCTTTGCACATAGGTGGCTGGCGGGTGTCAGTTTCTCCAACTTTAGTTGTACCGAGTGTGGCTACGCCCGGTCCTTGCGAAGGTTAAAACAACACCAACTTGAGAAACTATCGTTGTGGTTTTGATGCGTAGGTAAGAACGGTTCTTGCTAAGCCCGTAGCAGCCACGTAAAACTTGCAACAACAAAGTAGAGGACGTCTAAGTTGTTTTTGCAGGGCATGTTGTGATGTGATATGGTCAAGACATGATGCTAAATTTTATTGTATGAGATGATCATGTTTTGTAACCGAGTTATCGGCAACTAGCAGGAGCCATATGGTTGTCGCTTTATTGTATGCAATGCAATCGCCCTGTAATGCTTTACTTTATCACTAAGCGGTAGCGATACTCGTAGAAGCATAAGATTGGCGAGACGACAACGATGCTACGATGGAGATCAAGGTGTCGCGCCGGTGACGATGGTGATCATGACGGTGCTTCGGAGATGGAGATCACAAGCACAAGATGATGATGGCCATATCATATCACTTATATTGATTGCATGTGATGTTTATCTTTTATGCATCTTATCTTGCTTTGGTTGACTGTAGCATTATAAGATGATCTCTCACTAAATATCAAGATAAAAGTGTTCTCCTTGAGTATGCACCGTTGCCAAAGTTCGTCGTGCCCAGACACCACGTGATGATCAGTGTGATAAGCTCTACGTCCATCTACAACGGATGCAAGACAGTTTTGCACATGCGGAATACTCGGGTTAAACTTGACGAGCCTAGCATATGCAGATATGGCCTCGGAACACTGAGACCGAAAGGTCGAGAGTGAATCATATAGTAGATATGATCAACATAGTGATGTTCACCATTGAAAACTACTCCATTTCACGTGATGATCGGTTATGGTTTAGTTGATTTGGATCACGTGATCACTTAGAGGATTAGAGAGATGTCTTTCCACGTGGGAGTTCTTAAGTAATATGATTAATTGAACTTAAATTTATCATGAACTTAGTACCTGATAGTATCTTGCTTGTCTATGTTGATTGTAGATAGATGGCCCGTGCTGTTGTTCCGTTGAATTTTAATGTGTTCCTTGAGAAAGCAAAGTTGAAAGATGATGGTAGCAATTACACGGACTAGGTCCATAACTTGAGGATTATCCTCATTGCTGCACAGAAGAATTACATCCTGGAAGCACCGCTAGGTGTACCACCTGCGCCGGCAACTACAAACATTGTGAATGCCTGGCAGTCACGTGTTGATGACTACTTGATAGTTCAGTGTGCCATGCTTTACGGCTTAGAACCGGGACTTCAACGATGTTTTGAACGTCATGGAGCGTATGAGATGTTCCAGGAGTTGAAGTTAATATTTCAAAAGAATGCCCAGATTGGGAGATATGAAGTCTCCAATAAGTTCTATAGCTGCAAGATGGAGGAGAATAGTTCTGTCAGTGAGCATATACTCAAGATGTCTGGGTATTACAATCACATGATTCAACTGGGAGTTAATCTTTTGGTTGATAGCGTCATTGACAGAATTCTCCAATCACTACCACCAAGCTACAAGAGCTTCGTGATGAACTATAACATGCAAGGGATGGATAAGACAATTCCCGAGCTCTTCGCAATGCTAAAGGCTGCAGAGGTAGAAATCAAGAAGGAGCATCAAGTGTTGATGGTCAACAAGACCACTAGTTTCAAGAAAAAGGGTAAAGGGAAGAAGAAGGGGAACTTCAAGAAGAAAAGCAAGCAAGTTGCTGCTCAGGAGAAGAAACCCAAGTCTGGACCTAAGCCTGAAACTAAGTGCTTCTACTGCAAGCAGACTGGTCACTGGAAGCGGAACTGCCCCAAGTATTTGGCGGATAAGAAGGATGGCAAGGTGAACAAAGGTATATGTGATATACATGTTATTGATGTGTACCTTACTAGAGCTCGCAGTAGCACCTGGGTATTTGATACTGGTTCTGTTGCTAATATTTGCAACTCGAAACAGGGACTACGGATTAAGCGAACACTGGCTAAGGACGAGGTGACGATGCGCGTGGGAAATGGTTCCAAAGTCGATGTGATCGCGGTCGGCACGCTACCTCTACATCTACCTTCGGGATTAGTTTTAGACCTA
Source organism: Triticum aestivum (assembly GCF_018294505.1). Classification (NCBI taxonomy): domain Eukaryota; kingdom Viridiplantae; phylum Streptophyta; class Magnoliopsida; order Poales; family Poaceae; genus Triticum; species Triticum aestivum. The sequence continues at coordinate 680,481,851 of NC_057795.1, read as the reverse complement.
AATAATTGTTATTTAGTGCCAACGTTGAGCATGAACATCATATCTGGATCTTGTATAATGCAAGACGGTTATTCATTTAAATCAGAGAATAATGGTTGTTCTATTTATATGAGTAATATCTTTTATGGTCATGCACCCTTGAAGAGTGGTCTATTTTTGATGAATCTCGATAGTAGTGATACACATATTCATAATGTTAAAGCCAAAAGATGCAGAGTTGATAATGATAGTGCAACTTATTTGTGGCACTGCCGTTTAGGTCATATCGGTATAAAGCACATAAAGAAACTCCATACTGATGGACTTTTGGAACCACTTGATTATGAATCACTTGGTACTTGCGAACCGTGCCTCATGGGCAGGATGACTAAAACGCCGTTCTCCGGAACTATGGAGAGAGCAAAAGATTTGTTGGAAATCATACATACAGATGTATGTGGTCCGATGAATGTTGAGGCTCGTGGCGGATATCGTTATTTTCTCACCTTCACAGATGATTTAAGCAGATATAGGTATATCTACTTAATGAAGCATAAGTCTGAAACATTTGAAAAGTTCAAAGAATTTCAGAGTGAAGTTGAAAATCATCATAACAAGAAAATAAAGTTTCTACGAGCTGATTATGGAGGAGAATATTTGAGTTACGAGTTTGGTCTACATTTGAAACAATGCGGAATAATTTCGCAACTCACGCCGCCCAGAACACCACAGCGCAATGGTGTGTCCGAACGTCGTAATCGTACTTTATTAGATATGGTACGATCTATGATGTCTCTTACTAATTTACCGCTATCGTTTTGGGGTTATGCTTTAGAGAAGGCCGCATTCACGTTAAATAGGGCACCATCGAAATCCGTTGAGACGACGCCTTATGAACTGTGGTTTGGCATGAAACCAAAGTTGTCGTTTCTGAAAGTTTGGGGCTGCGATGCTTATGTGAAAAAGCTTCAACCTGATAAGCTTGAACCCAAATCGGAGAAATGTGTCTTCATAGGATACCCAAAGGAGACTGTTGGGTACACCTTCTATAACAGATCCGAAGGCAAGACATTTGTTGCTAAAAATGGATCCTTTCTAGAGAAGGAGTTTCTCTCAAAAGAAGTGAGTGGGAGTAAAGTAGAACTTGATGAGGTAACTATACCTGCTCCCTTATTGGAAAGTAGTTCATCACAGAAACCAGTTTCCGTGACGCCTACACCAATTAGTGAGGAAGTTAATGATGATGATCATGGAACTTCAGATCAAGTTGTTACTGAACCTCGTAGATCAACCAGAGTAAGATCCGCACCAGAGTGGTACGGTAATCCTGTTCTAGAAGTCATGTTACTAGACCATGATGAACCTACGAACTATGAAGAAGCGATGATGAGCCCAGATTCCGCAAAATGGCTTGAGGCCATGAAATTTGAGATGGGATCCATGTATGAGAACAAAGTGTGGACTTTGGTTGACTTGCCCGATGATAGGCAAGCAGTTGAGAATAAATGGATCTTCAAGAAGAAGACTGACACTGACGGTAATGTTATTGTCTACAAAGCTCGACTTGTCACGAAAGGTTTTCGACAAGTTCAAGGGATTGACTACGGTGAGACCTTCTCACTTGTAGCGATGCTTAAGTCTGTCCGAATCATGTTAGCGATTGTCGCATTTTATGATTATGAAATTTGGCAGATGGATGTCAAAACTGCATTCCTAAATGGATTTCTGGAAGAAGAGTTGTGTATGATGCAACCAGAAGGTTTTGTCGATCCAAAGGGAGCTAACAAAGTGTGCAAGCTCCAGCGATCCATTTATGGACTGGTGCAAGCCTCTCGGAGTTGGAATAAACGCTTTGATAGTGTGATCAAAGCATTTGGTTTTGTACAGACTTTTGGAGAAGCATGTATTTACAAGAAAGTGAGTGGGAGCTCTGTAGCATTTCTGATATTATATGTGGATGACATATTGCTGATTGGAAATGATATAAAATTTCTGGATAACATAAAGGGATACTTGAATAAGAGTTTTTCAATGAAAGACCTCAGTGAAGCTGCTTACATATTGGGCATTAAGATCTATAGAGATAGATCAAGACTCTTAATTGGACTTTCACAAAGCACATACCTTGACAAAGTTTTGAAGAATTTCAATGTGGATCAAGCAAAGAAAGGGTTCTTGCCTGTGTTACAAGGCATGAAGTTGAGTGAGACTCAATGCCCGACCACTTCAGAAGATAGAGAGAAGATGAAAGATGTTCCCTATGCTTCAGCCATAGGCTCTATCATGTATGCAATGCTGTGTACCAGACCTGATGTGTGCCTTGCTATAAGTCTAACAGGGAGGTACCAAAGTAATCCAGGAGTGGATCACTGGACAGCGGTCAAGAACATCCTGAAATACCTGAAAAGGACTAAGGATATGTTTCTCGTTTATGGAGGTGACAAAGAGCTCATCGTAAATGGTTACGTTGATGCAAGCTTTGACACTGATCCGGGCGATTCTAAATCGCAAACCGGATACATGTTTACATTGAATGGTGGAGCTGTTAGTTAGTGCAGTTCTAAACAAAGCATCGTGGTGGGATCCACATGTGAAGCGGAGTACATAGCTGCTTCAGAAGCAGCAAATGAAGGAGTCTGGATGAAGGAGTTCATATCCGATCTAGGTGTCATACCTAGTGCATCGGGTCCAATGAAAATCTTTTGTGACAATACTGGTGCAATTGCCTTGGCGAAGGAATCCAGATTTCACAAGAGAACCAAGCACATCAAGAGACGCTTCAATTCCATCCGGGATCTAGTCCAGGTGGGAGACATAGAAATTTGCAAGATACATACGAATCTGAATGTTGCAGACCCGTTGACTAAGCCTCTTCCACGAGCAAAATATGATCAGCACCAAGGCTCCATGGGCGTTAGAATCATTACCGTGTAATCTAGATTATTGACTCTAGTGCAAGTGGGAGACTGAAGGAAATATGCCCTAGAGGCAATAATAAAGTTATTATTTATTTCCATATATCATGATAAATGTTTATTATTCATGCTAGAATTGTATTAAGCGGAAACATAATACATGTGTGAATACATAGACAAACAAAGTGTCACTAGTATGCCTCTACTTGACTAGCTCCTTAATCAAAGATGATTATGTTTCCTAACCATGGACAAAGAGTTGTTATTTGATTAACGGGATCACATCATTAGGAGAATGATGTGATTGACATGACCCATTCTGTTAGCTTAGCACACGATCTTTTATTATGATGCTATTGCTTTCTTCATGACTTATACATGTTCCTATGACTATGAGATTATGCAACTCCCGTTTACCGGAGGAACACTTTGTGTGCTACCAAATGTCACAACGTAACTGGGTGATTATAAAGGTGCTCTACAGGTGTCTCCGAAGGTACTTGTTGGGTTGGCGTATTTCGAGATTAGGATTTGTCACTCCAATTGTCCGAGAGGTATCTCTGGGCCCTCTCGGTAATGCACATCACTTAAGCCTTGCAAGCATTGCAACTAATGAGTTAGTTGCGGAATGATGTATTACGGAACGAGTAAAGCGACTTGCCGGTAACGAGATTGAACTAGGTATTGAGATACCGATGATCGAATCTTGGGCAAGTAACATACCGACGACAAAGGGGACAACGTATGTTGTTATGCGGTCTGGCCGATAAAGATCTTCGTAGAATATGTGGGAGCCAATATGAGCATCCAGGTTCCGCTATTGGTTATTGACCGGAGACGTGTCTCGGTCATGTCTACATAGTTCTCGAACCCGTAGGGTCCGCACGCTTAACGTTTCGATGACAGTTATATTATGAGTTTATATGTTTTGATGTACCGAAGGTTGTTCGGAGTCCCGGATGTGATCACGGACATGACGAGGAGTCTCGAAATGGTCGAGACATGAAGATTGATATATTGGAAGCCTATGTTTGGATATCAGAAGTGTTTTGAGTGAAATCGGGATTTTACCGGAGTACCGGGAGGTTACCGGAACCCCCCGGGGACTTAATGAGCCTTAGTGGGCTTTTACGAAGAAGAGGAGAGGTGGCCAGGGCTAGGCCGCGCGCTCCTCCCCCCTAGTCCGAATAGGACAAGGAGAGGGGGGCGGCGCCCCCCTTCCTTCTTCTCCTCCACTCTTTCCCCCTCCCAAGTCCTAATCCAACTAGGAAGGGGGGGGGGTCCTACTCCTGGTGGGAGTAGGACTCCTCCCGGCGCGCCCTCTCCCTTGGCCGGCCGCACCCCCCTTGCTCCTTTATATACGGTGGCAGGGGGGCACCCTAGAGACACAACATTGATCTGTTTGATCTTTTAGCCGTGTGCGGTGCCCCCCTCCACCATAGTCCACCTCGATAATACTGTAGCGGTGCTTAGGCGAAGCCCTGTGTCGGTAGAACATCAACATCGTCACCACGCCGTCGTGCTGACAAAACTCTCCCTGAACACTCGGCTGGATCAAAGTTCGAGGGACGTCATCGGGCTGAACGTGTGCTGAACTCGGAGGTGCCGTGCGTTCGGTACTTGATCGGTCGGATCGTGAAGACGTACGACTACATCAACCGCGTTGTGCTAACGCTTCTGCTTTCGGTCTACGAGGGTATGTTGACAACACTCTCCCCTCTCGTTGCTATGAATCACCATGATCTTGTGTGTGCGTAGGATTTTTTTGAAATTACTACGTTCCCCAACACATATGTCATCCACTCATTGGGTAGGAGGCACCTACACTACTAGGGAAAAGGCTAGCAGCAGCGCGGTTTTATGTGTATCAGTAGCGCGGGGAGTGGCGCTACTAATAAGGTGCTACAGCTAACACATAGTAGTAGCGCGTGCTCACCAGCGCTACTGCTACACAAGTGTAGCAGCAGCACGCTCGGTGGAAGCTCGCTACTGCTAGTAGCTCTAGCGCGCTTTGCCTAGACGCGCTACTGCTATCTCGGCGCTGCTGCTAACTTTTGTACACTCGCTACTGCTAATTTTAGTAGTTTTTTGTTTTTTTTGGCATATTTGTTTTGTATTTGAACAGGCTTTATAGAAGAATCTTTAGCACATACAAATGCCATCATGATACACATACAAATGCCTGCGAGACCACAAATGTAATCATAGCATATACATACAAATAGTCTCATCATAATCATCATCCAACACAAAGTGGTCTCTCGTCATCATCTCGAAAATAGCGATACAAGTCTCGATTACTTGCAAATACATCGTCATCCATCTAAACAATGATATACGCGAGAAGAGCTATCACTTTGAGTACATGAGTTTGTATCCCTCTCTCGCATTAGCGTGAACCTAAACTAACTACTGCCTGTCGCTCGGAAACCGAAAACCGGTACACCTGGGCCTGACACTCTGGCCACTTGTCGTATATATACTCCTGGCGTAGCACTTATTCACCATCGATGATCTATGCACCTGCATCGTCACAAGAGTTGATTATATGCAACATATATAGTTGAGCAACAGAAAGAGGCAGACTTGGAAAAAATAGAAACAACATATCATAAGCATAAATAACAAAGTTCACCGTACCCCAAAATGCCCTAACTAGAGTGATTTTCGCTAGTCGAGGAGGAGGACGGTTTAATTACATCACAAATAAAGTTTCACCGTGCATAACTCAAAGTTTTGTCATACAAAAAGTATGGACTAAACAGACACATTGTCATATATCGACAAGCACTCCAACATGTCGTTCCATCCATCCATGTCAGGGAGATAGTCCCCGAGCCTAGTGAAAGGCTTCAGGTCGAGCCGCTGAGCGGCTACCCATGTTCGGACGTCTTCCCACGACATTTGTCCTTCTTCGTAGAACATCCCTGTTTTTCCGACGACCTCCTTCATGATGATTTGGGCAAGTTCGCGCTGGATGTGATAGAACTCGGCTCGAAGTCGATGATCCTCGATATCTCCTACATTGTTTGCCCATTGCAGAATATGGGCATCGCCGGATGTAGGTGACATGCGAAGGTTCTGGTGATCCCGTCTGTACTCCAGCATGTGGTGTAGGACATAGAATCCATCATTAAGAGAATCGTTCGGTTGCTGGATGCAGTAGAAGTCGGTCTTATGGCCTAAGGCGACCCTGCCGCCCCTTATCTTCTTGTCCCTAAAATCTCCACCCCTTTCTTGGTAGTAAAACATAGCAGTGTCGAGAACATCCTTGATGTGGGTGTAATCCTTTTTGTGAATGTTCTTCGACGAGTCCAAGTAAAGAGCGTGGGAGAATCGGGGGTATAGGATGATGAGGACGGCGCGCCCGCCGCTGCGCAAAATAAGTACACCTCAAATTACTTAGCCTCCACCGTGCAAATGAATGATTGAAATCGAAGGAAGGATAGCAGCGCGGATGACTTACACGGGATGATAAGGCAGGAGAATCGCCTCCTTGTCCTTATTGGCGAGCATGAAATTGACGATGTATTCCCTCGCGTATACACGGTGCTCTGCGCAGACTCCCAAGAAGCCCTCGTGCATGTAGTACGGGTCAGCGACACATATATGAGATATCTGCTCAAACCCGATGATGTAGTTCATGTGTAAGGCATAAAGGCGGACAAACGTAAAATCCAGCTTCTTCACGTGAAACATGTCGAATATGTAATCGAATCGGAGGAAGAACTTATCCGCAGGGAAGCTGTCGACGTACGACATTTGCCGCGGAATGTTAACCACGTAGAGTGGGTATCCTGGATCTGTCGAGGCGATGAGGCCTTTCTCTACCCGCAACACATCGTCATGAAGTCTCCTTAGATTGCCGAATCTGGCCCCTAGCACTCTTGCAGGTAGGATTGGTTGACCGGGGATATGCCATTTATCCGCATCGGGGATATCTATACGGTCCTGAAGCCGAGGCTGCTGAGTTGGCTGGATCGTAGAATCAGCTTTTTTGCCTTTCCTCGCTCTCTTCCTAGACTTCTTTAATACCGGAAGGTCGTCCATAATACGTTGAGACGGCAATTCAGGCACCGATTCATGACGCTCAAACCCTGAGGAGGCGCCAGTATAGACATACTGTTCAGCGCCACCGTCGTCCTCATCCTCATCCATGGCGACATCATCAGCGACTAATGGAGCCTCCTCCTTACCCCGTCCGCTATCACCCAACCCGACACCCGATGCTAATTGGATAGCTGGGGTGTTCATGTTCATACCTTGCTGAGGCTGCGTGCTCATGGGTGTGCTCCCGACCGCCTCCAGACGAAGCAGACTCTTTGGCCACAACAGGACCCACCCATTGCAACAATCACCAAGCCGCCGCGGTGTCTCCTCGTCATCCACCAGTAGTATTGGAGGAGGCAAATTCTCGTGGCCCGGTTCGACACTGGCCACGGAAACCTTGAAGACGTTCGGGGGGATCGGCCGGCTGTGGAACAATGGTTCCTTCGGCTCCATTATCGTCGCCTTCCCCACGTCCACCTTCTGGTCGCCGATGGTGTACAATATGGTGCACGGGGTTTCGTCGGCCTGCAAAGAAAAGTCTGCGACGTGAGACATCCGAAAGGCAACGAAAACGGTAGATTATACATTTATATTGAAGGGGGCCGGTGTGACAGATATCGTGAGGGCGTCGAGCTCAGGCAAAGACGAAGCACCGCCGAGCACGTCCGGTGCGGGAGCAGGTGCGGGAGCAGGTGCTCCCAAGAAGTCAGCAAGGGGAAAGTCCTTTGCATTTTTTTCTGGATTTTGCCTTGTCCAAGTGAAAGCGCCCGTCACCAAGGAACTAGACAAATCTGCAACCACCTATTTTGCGGCAGCTACCGCTGTTGCGACTGTCTGAGATGATTTCTTCTCAACCGCAATCTCAACCTTCTTGTCGATGTTTTCTTCAGTTAACCTCTGTCTTTCCTTTCTCTCCTCCGTGGTCTCACGGTAGTACTTCTTCCATGTGGCGCCTTCTCCGACACCGTGCACGCGTCCATACGACGGTCGAGTATCTACCGGTTGTCGTTTCAATATGTTCAACGCCCGGTTGAATGGAGTGTCCCACTTGGGTCTCGCCAATGCCTCAGACGGTGAGTCACTTTCAGCCACAATCCGGTGCTGCTCTCTCTGCAAAAGGCACAAGGATCGTTTACAAATATGACTAACGTGTGCAGTCGAATTGATCAGAAACTAAAATTACCAGCAGTCTCATGAACTCCATAATGACCGGTGTTGTCTCGTAAACCTTCTTCACTGGGTCCCAACGGTGCCGGGCCCTCAGGACGTCACGCTCCTGTGGGACGGTGAAATCCGCCAAGGGGTCTGGGATGCCCAGACTCGTGGCTTCCGCGTCCTCCTTGGCCCATTTGGACCTCTTTCCGCCGTAACCACGGCTTCCAAGGTCGTGGCTCCCAATGTTCCTCTCTTGAAGCCCCTTCATGTACTTAGACTTTTTTTTGGCAGCTTCGGCCTCGCAAGCCTCCTTGAATATTTGAAACTGCTCTTCCGTGATTGTTGGATTATCCTTTACAATCTCAGAGTAGGGTTCCTTCTTGTCGATGATCCTTGCTTTCACTCGAGTTTTCCAGGCGGCCAACGCGTCGCTAAACTTGGTCATGGCGTGTTTGTTTATCTTCTTCATTGTTGGGTCCTCGTCTGGATCTTCATAATCCTTCTCATTCCGGCCCGGGAACAAGAATATCTGGTGAAACTTCTTTAGGAGGGAGCTCCTCATATTTTTTATCTTCTGTAGTTTCTCATCGTTGATGGTGGCGGTTGTCCGTACGATGCAGCCTATTTGATTGCCGTAGCATCGACGCGCTTCCTCGGGCGCCTTTGGCTCAAAAATGTCGTCATCCACCTCCGTAACCACCAGTCTAGTAGTCATGAGTTTGTTAGGAAGCCGTTGCCTCTTTGCTTTCGATTCTACAGTACCGGCTCCGCTCCCCGAGGCAGCACCGGTCTCAGTCTCAGCGCCGGTCTTGATGCCGGTCTGAGTCTCAGCGCCGGTCTCAGTCTCAGCACCGGTCTGCGTGTCGGTCTCAATCCCCGATGCCACCGGTGGGCCCAGCAACAACATCGGTTGATCGTCAGTAAGGATAAGAAATTCGTCTGCCACCCGGTAGACGTCGTCGCAATCACCAGAACCCTGTCCTTCATCGTTGCTAGCCATGTTTCCTATGATTAAATCTAGTTAATTAATTCTAGACCTAATAAAATGAATAATGACATAAAAAAAGGCCTATTGTTTTGCAGGAATGTTGACTCCTTCCTGGTGCGGCAAATCCCGGGCACTCGATATGTCCTAGTTTGTAGCACAAGTCATGCCGAAATTCACGGAAAATTTCGGCATGACCTTTGCAAAAAAGTGGACAAATCGAGAACCTGAAATTTGCCAGAACAGAAATGAATCAACATTCCGGCAAAACATAGGCCACTCAGCATCATTCCCTGGAAACAGTGTTCAAATATCCCTCTTCGACACCGCAACACATGTCCAAATATACACGAGTAACCACATGTCCAAATTTCACAAGCTAATTCAAAAACAAAGTGTAGAAGAAAATTCATTTAACTACTAATAGAACAAAATTCAGTTAACTTTATTGGTCTATATTGATGAAAGGAAAAAAATTCAGTTAACTACTAATTTCATTCATTTAGGTTATTCATTTAACATCACCTAATTAACCTACTGTACCACTACTACTAGCAGCACTACTAACCTAATTAACCTAGCAAAACTCTAGTGGCCTAACTGAAAAACATCTAATTAACATCTACTAGTACCACTATTGCCCTAACCTAATTAACATCTACTAGTAAACCAAATTTTTTCTCTAAACTAATATTTGCTCTAACATCTACTACTTAACATCCTTTGCTCTAAACTAACTTTTTTGCTATAAACAAACTTTTGTGCTACTAATTTTTTCTCTAAAATGCAGAGAGAGAGGAGTGGGGGAGGGGTGGGGAACTTACAGAGAGGGGAGAGACGGTGGCGGGGAGGTGCTCAGTGACGGAGGCAGGAGCGGAGAGGGCGGGCTCAGGCACGGGCAGCGGCGGTCCTGGGCAGGCTCGGGCGGCGGTGAGGTGGAGGGCACCGACGGTGACATCGAGGGTGGCCTCGAGCGGCGGCGGTGAGGCTGAGGGCGGCCTCGGGCGGCGGCGGTGAGGATGACGGCGGCCTCGGGGGGAGACGGTGAGGTTGCGGGCATCCATGCCGGCAGGAGACGGCGGCGAAGTGGGGCGATGGCGAATTGGGGGAGATGACGGCGAGGGCGAGGGATTTGGGGGAAGAAGTGTGGTGGTCGAGGGGCGGGGGGGGGGGGGGCGCTGTTTAAGTGAAACGTAACGGTAGCGCGTTTCTGAAAATGCGCTATAGCTAAGTTAGCTACAGCGCGTTTCCTAAAACCCGCTACTGCTATTCCTTTCTCCTTTTTCCCTTTTTTCTTTACATTTTATTTTTCCCTTTCTCCTTTTTCTATTTCTTTCATTTTCATTTACTTTTCTACTTGCTTTTCACTTTATTTTATTTCCGTTAGCAGTAGCGTGTTACACGTAAGCGCGCTTCAGCTAAGGAGAGTAGCAGTAGCGCTGGGTCAGTATACGCGCTACTGCTAGGTTGGGCTAGCCATGTGCGCCCAGTTCAAGCATAGCAGCAGCGCTTTTCGCTAGTACGCGCTACTGCCAAAGTCATAGCAGTAGCGCGGTTTATTTACGCGCGCTGCTACTAAGTAGTAGTAGCGTTTGATTTTGTACAACGCTACTGGTAACATTCTGTGTATAAGGTTTTCCCTAGCAGTGCTATGATAAGTCGACACATGGGACGGCCCAACAAAGGCCTGTTCTGGTGAAAAGGCAGGCCCATTTGATTTGCTCAAAAGTTAGCGGGCCGGCCCATGGAAAGCCTGTTAACGGCCTGTTCGTATATAGCCCATTTACGACCCGCTAACTCACGACCCGTTACGGCCTATCGGAACTAAGCCCAGTAGCTTCATCTGGGCCGTCCAATATGATTCCAGCCCATTGTAACTTCCGGCCCATGTATGGCCCATGATGTCTTTTGGCCCATATGAGGCCCTTTGTAACTCTTGGCCCATTAACCGCCCGTGGTGAAACTGGCCCGTAATGACCAGTGTACCGCTTTATACCAATTAACGGCCCATTATTCCATTGGGCCGATTCCAACCCGTGTTATCTTTTGACCTTCTCAGGGCCCATTTATTCTTGGGCTCATTTCCAGCATTCGGTTACTTACGGCCCATTATTGGCCTTTTCTACTTGTGGCCAAATTCAGCCCGTGGTTACAGTCAGCCCGTTTGCGGCCTGTTAATCCATTGGGCCATTTTCATAGCGTCATCAAATACAGCCGATTAACGACGGGCCCATTATGGTCGGCCCATGAACGGACGATTCCAACTCTAGCCAGTTTACGACCCATAATGTGGTCTATTATTGGCCCATGTTTGGCCAATCGATCATACGGTCCGTAGAAGGCCCATTGATGCTACGGCCCGTAGAAGGCTCATTGTTTCTATGGCCCGTAGAAGGCCCATTGTTTCTACGTCCTGTAGAAGGCCCATTTTTTCTATGGCCCATAGAAGGCCCATGGTAACTACAGTAAATATGTAGCCCATGGTTATTGTGGCCTTGTTTTAAAAAATAGGTTGTTGCGGCCACTAGCAAACCGCAGAAAAAGTACTGCACTGACTACAAGAAAACAATTAAACAAGACAACAAGGAAATAAATAAGCAAGAAACTTACGCTAGGCTATCACGGCTATTACACATATTACATCCACTAGGCATCAAAGTTCGCCACCAGTGCAAACATAGGGAACGAAGCAGCATATCATATACACTGGTTGGTTGTGAAATTGGTGACCAGTGCAAATAAACGCCGCAACAAAACAAGTCCAGAACTGAAACCACTTCAGAAGAGCTCAAGAAACAATATCCTGGGTACCCATAATGCTGGCAAGATGCTTAGCAAGCTTATTAACTTTCTCTTGTTTTGCGTTTAAATCCTCCAGTGCTTGTTGTTGTACTAGAAAGTATGCATCTGAATTCTGCAGGGACTTCCTCGGTCCTTCAGCTTCCTGTCGCAGCACATCTGATCGATGTCTTTCAACTTGAAGTTGATACTCAAGAAGACAAACTGATTCAGGCAGCGAGTTCGAAGAGCTTGTGCTAGCAGTAGTGGCCAGTAACTCGAACACTACATCAAGACAGGACTTTTGGGTTGTCTCACTATCGTCAAGATAGTTTTTATCAGCTTTCTTGGAGAACAACAGGGATGTCTCACTATCTTGAACCTTATATGCATTACTTCCTTTACCATTGCATAACGAGGTAGTCTTCTCCAATATTTTGTCCGCATTCTAAAAGAGAAACAAGAAGACACATCACAGATTTACCTTGTTGTATATGAAACTCATTTTGGTTAATCAGTTCAGTAGTAAAGTGGACATGATAATAGCATGAAACAAACATATATCTATGTACCATGGTCACTGCATGGTCTATATCATTCTAGTTTTTGTTCCCAAATCAAGATAGAGACACAGTTCAAATAATATTTGTTCAAGACAAAGCAGAATAGACAGAATATAAGTGTGGGAAACTAGAGAGCAATAACAACACTTGTAATGTGCATGACATGAGAACATAACTGTTTATTCTTGAAACTGAAATCAACATAGAGCAAGTGGCAATAGCAAACCAGTTAAAGAAACAGGTTTAAATCATACCTGTTGCGCCATTGGAGTTTCAATTCCATCCTTCAAATTTGAAAATAGTTGGTATGAGTAAATACAGTGATGCAAGAGCAAAGGAGTATGAACCATAGCTACAGAACCTGACCTGAGAACAATTCTTCTTCTGCTTTGAGCGTTGAGTTGGGATTCGGAGTGGTGGTCCTCATGCTTTGGGCACTGCAGCTCCCTTACTAACTGCTCATGTTTGGGTGCTCTGTGGTGGAGACAGTGTTGTGTTAACTGGAACTGCATTACTATTTGCTGGGGTTGGGGTTAGAAGGGGTGTAGCTGGTTCTTTATCCAACTGGGTAGGGGTGCAATCTGCGAGAGTCTGGGTTATGTGTGGTGGGGCTGGTTCTTGGGCAAGTACAACCATGGTTCTATCTGCATCGACTAGTAGCACTATCTTTTCCGAAGACCGTGTTGTTACTCCCCTAGATACCACCATCACCCTCTCCAATTCAAATGGCTAATAAACAAGAAAAGTAATTGAATGTACAGACATTGTATGATAGACAGGTGCAATGGATAGTGGGGAATAAAAGAGGGCATGAAATAATTCATATTTATGTTGTCTCACCAAACAGGATAGCATGACACAATTTCACATATATGATGTGAAAGTGCGTTATATCGACTAGAGAGGGGGTGAATAGGCGATTTTTACAAATTCGTCACCGAGGAATTTCTAGGTGAGGAAATTCCTAAGCAATGAACTACTTAGCGGCGGAATAATTACTCAGATGCAGGCATACCAGAGCAGAGGCATAGTCATCATGATGAAATGAAAAAAAGCACAGAGTACAAGTAGCGTGTAAACAGGATAAACAGGGTGAAGACAAGGTGACTGAAGAATATCGATTGAGGAAATTGAGAAAGTCTTCAGTCAAAGTCTTCAAACAGTAACGACCAAGTACTTCAACACAAGAATGAGGAAATGAAAGGGTTGAGGAAATAGAACCAGTAGCTTGGTGAAGATGTTGCTTTGGTAGACCAGTTCCAACAGCTGTGATAGTCATACGTTTGGTTGGAGCGGCTAGGTATTTAAACCTGAGGACACATAGTCCCGGACACACAGTCCTCACCGTATTCTCCTTGAGCTAAGGTCACACAGACCTTTCCCAATCACTCATGGTAAGTCTTTAGGTGACTTCCAAACCTTCACAGACTCGGCCACTCGGCGATCCACAATTTCCTCTTGGATGCTCTAGACCATGACGCCTAACCATCTGGAGGATGCACAGTCCTCAAAGGTAACAAGTGTCGGTTCCACACAGGAACAATCTCTTCAGTGATGCTTAATCGCTTTGGGTTTGTAGGTGTTTGCGTTTGGGTTTTTCCTCACTTGATGATTTTCGCTCAAAGTCCTCGGAGGATGGGTCACTCTCAATGACAAGTGTCAGTTTCTTGCGGAGCAGCCAACCAACTAGTGCTTGTAGGGGCAGCTATTTATGGCCTAGGGAGCAGCCCGACATGATAAGACATAAATGCCCTTCAATGATATGACCGTTAGTTGGGTAGATATTTTTGGGGCAGCTGGCGTGTAGCACAACGACGATCGGATATTTGAGTATCAAATTCCTCAGGGCTATCATGTTCCTCACTTGTAGGCAATCCGCACTGGCGAATTCCTAAATCCTTAGTCAGAACAAATTCCTCAGAGACCAGAAGATCTTCGTCTCTATCACTAAACAAATTGATCGAACTGTATGAGATTTCCAATGGCTCCACTCGAAAGGAATGGGTAGGTGTAGGATCACTTGGAAACTTTTCCTTTGTTTTATCTCGACCCCCTTTAACAGTATGGTGTTTCCTATGACTCAAGAAGTAGAAACTGAAACTAAACAGAAGTCTTCATGCTTCATATTCGTGGCGTGAATATCAAGTCTTCACGGTCACACCAATTTCTTCACTTTCAAAGTCTTCAAGAAAACCGAAGTCTTCAACTGAAGACATTCATTTTTAGGGGCCGACTTTCATCATAAATATCAAACTCCTCATAGACTTATAGTCCTGTGTACACTCACAAACACATTAGTCCCTTAACCTATAAGTCTTCAATACACCAAAATAACTAAGAGTCACTAGATGCACTTACAATTTCCCCCTTTTTGGTGATTGATGACAATATAGGTTAAGTTTTCAACGGGGATAAACATATGAAGTGTAAATACTGATATTGAGGAATTTTGATTGCAAGATATAGAAGAACTCCCCCTGAACATGTGCATATTTGAGGAATTTGCCTTGAATAGCAAATGCACATTGTTGAGTAGAATCATGGAGATCTCCCCCTATATCTTATAATTCATACACGCATTTAACATATGATATGAAGAATTTGAAATGCATGATGAAATATGGTGTCTGATGAAATTCAGCATGCGTGCATTAAGGTAGTGAGGAAATAGCATGCAGAAAGCAGAGCAAAAGTATCAGACCACCATAGGACATAAGTTTACAAATCGATCAACAAACACTTCAGAAGAGCAAGAGTTGTAACTTAACAAAAAAAAGCCCATATATAGAGACTTGCTTGAAGACTAACTCAAATTTCTCCCCCTTTGTCATCAAATGACCAAAAGGGACGAAAAGTGAGGACTAACGCCCCTAAAGAATATCATCACGAAGTCGATGGAGGAGCGCCAGCATTGTTGGGGTCGTCCGTTGGAGTAGGGCCTGCCGCGGTGTCGTTCAGGTCTTTGATACGTCTCCGTCGTATCTACTTTTCCAAACACTTTTGCCCTTGTTTTGGACTCTAACTTGTATGATTTGAATGGAACTAACCCGGACTAACGCTGTTTTCAGCAGAATTTCCATGATGTTGTTTTATGTGCAGAAAACAAAAGTTCTCAGAATGACCTGAAACTCCACGGGACATCTAGTCAAAAATAATAAAAAATCCTTGCCAAAGATGAAGACCAGGGGGCCCACACCCTGTCCACGAGGGTGGGGGGCGCCCCCCCTCTAGGGCGCGCCCCCTACCTCATGGGCCCCCTGGAGCTCCTCCGACGCCAACTCCAACTCTATATATTTGCTTTCGGAGAGAAAAAAATTAGAGAAGAAATCATCGCGTTTTACGATACGGAGCCACCGCCAAGCCCCAAAACCTCTCGGGAGGGCTGATCTGGAGTCCGTTCGGGGCTCCGGAGAGGGGGATTCATCGCTGTCGTCATCATCAACCATCCTCCATCACCAATTTCATGATGCTCACCGCCGTGCGTGAGTAATTCCATCGTAGGCTTGCTGGACGGTGATGGGTTGGATGAGATTTATCATGTAATCGAGTTAGTTTTGTTAGGGTTTGATCCCTAGTATCCACTATGTTCTGACATTGATGTTGCTATGACTTTGCTATGCTTAATGCTTGTCACTAGGGCCCGAGTGCCATTATTTCAGATCTGAACCTATTATGCTTTCATGAATATATGTGAGTTCTTGATCCTATCTTGCAAGTCTATAGTCACCTACTATGTGTTATGATCCGGCAACCCCAAAGTGACAATAATCGGGACCACTCCCGGTGATGAACATAGTTTGAGGAGTTCATGTATTCTCTATATGCTAATGCTTTGTTCCGGTTCTCTATTAAAAGGAGGCCTTAATATCCCTTAGTTTCCATTAGGACCTCGCTGCCACGGGAGGGTAGGACAAAAGATGCCATGCAAGTTCTTTTCCATAAGCACGTATGACTATATTCGGAATACATGCCTACATTACATTGATGAATTGGAGCTAGTTCCGTGTCACCCTATGTTATGACTGTTACATGATGAACCACATCCGGCATAATTATCCATCACCGATCCAATGCCTACGAGCTTTCCATATACTGGTTCTCGCTTATTTACTTTTCCGTTGCTACTGTTACAATCACTACAAAATACCAAAAATATTACTTTTGCTTCTGTTACTTTTGTTACCGTTACCACTACTATCATATTACTTTGCTACTAAATAGTTTGCTGCAGATATTAAGTTATCCAGGTGTGGTTGAATTGACAACTCAGCTGCTAATACTTGAGAATATTCTTTGGCTCCCCTTGTGTCGAATCAATAAATTTGGGTTGAATACTCTACCCTCGAAAGCTGTTGCGATCCCCTACACTTGTGGGTTATCAAGACTAATTTCTGGCGCCATTGCCGGGGAGCATAGCTCTATTCTTTGAGTCACTTGGGATTTATATCTGCTAGACACTATGAAGAATTTGAAAGATGCTAAGACAAAAATTTATCCCTCAACTACGAGGGGAGGTAAGGAACTGCCATCTAGCTCTGCACTTGATTCACCTTCTGTTATGAGTAAGCTTGCGACACCTAAACCTGCTCTTCTGCTATTTGTTCTGATATGTCGCATGTTATTGATGATGCCACTTCTGCTATGCATGATACTTATGATGAAACTACTTCTAATACTACTGTGCCCCTTAGTGAATTTCTTGATGAACAAATTGCTAGGGCTAGAGAGAAAGAAATTATTGAAACTGATAATGTTGATGAAATTGATGATGAAGATATGCCTGTTATTCCTGAGGGTTATGTTTTTGATATGGAAGCTTCTGCAACTATATTTGCCTGCAAAGATAGAAACGAACTTAAGAGGCTATTAGTTAAATGGAGTAAAGAATCTCTTAGAGATAGAATGAAATCTGGCCCTACTTTTGCTACTTCACCTATTTGTGTTCTCGATAAGGATTATGAATTCTTTGTTGATCCTGATATAATTACTTCGGTTGAATCTGATACTTTTCATGGCTATGAATCTGAAACTGTTGTGGCACATCTTACTAAATTAAATGATATAGCCACCCTGTTCACTAATGATGAGAGATATCGCTACTTTTATATCCTTAAAATATTTTCGTTCTCATTAAAGGGTGATTCTAAGATATGGTTTAATTCTCTAGATCCTGGTTGTGTGCATAGTCCCCAGGATATGATTTATTACTTCTCTGCTAAATATTTCCCTGCTCATAAGAAACAAGCTGCTTTAAAGGAAATATACAACTTTGTGCAAATTGAAGAAGAGAGTCTCCCACAAGCTTGGGGGAGGCTTCTCAAGTTACTTAATGCTTTGCCTGATCATCCTCTTAAGAAAAATGAAATACTTGATATATTTTATAATGGACTAACCGATGCTTCGAGAGATTACCTGGATAGTTGTGCTGGTTCTGTTTTCAGGGAAAGAACACCGGATGAAGCTGAAATTCTATTGAATAATATGTTGACAAATGAAAATAATTGGGCACTTCCTGAGCCAGCTTCTGCTCCAACTACTGAGCCTATTCCTAAACCAACTCCAAAGAAGAGAGGTGTTCTATTTCTCTGTCCTGAAGATATGAGAGAGGCAAAGAAATCTATGAAAGAAAAAGGTATTAAAGCTGAAGATGTTAAGAATTTACCTCCTATTGAAGAAATACATGGTCTTAATTTACCGCCTGTTGAAGAAACATATGATCTTAATCCATTACCTATTGAAGAAACGCATGGTCTTGATAACTCGACACAGGTAGTAAAGGTAAATTCTCTCTATAGATTTGATCAAGGTGATATTCCTCACTATAAGTCTGCTAGACAATGCTTGGATGAGTTTGATAATTTTATTGTCAAACAAGAAAATTTTAATGCTTATTTTGGTAGACAATTAAAACAAAATACCTATATGATTAAACACTTGGGTGATTATATGGCTAATGTTAGATGTGAACTTAAACTCATTAGCAAACATGCTTCTATGGTTACCACTCAAGTAGAACAAGTACTTAAGGCTCAAAATGATTTGCTCAATGAAATGAATAGTATGAAAAATGATTATGCTGTTAGAGTGGCTACTAGAAGTGGTAGAATGACTCAGGAACCTTTGTATCCTGAAGGCCACCCTAGGAGAATTGAGCAAGATTCTCAGAGAAATAATACTGATGTGCCTAGTTCTTCTAAAAGGAAGAAAAAGAAAAATGATAGGACTTTGCAAACTTCTAGTGAACCTATTGCCGAACCACCTGAGAATCCCAATGATTTATCTATTTCTCATGCTGAAACACAATCTGGTAATGAACATGAACCCAGTGAAAATGTTAATGATGTTGTTCATGATGGTGCTCAACCTAGTAATGATAATGATGTAGAAGTTGAACCTGTTGTTGATCTTGATAACCCACAATCAAAGAATCAACGTTATGATAAGAGAGATTTTGTTGCTAGGAAACATGGTAAAGAAAGAGAACCATGGGTTCAGAAACCCATGCCTTTTCCTCCCAAACCATCCAAGAAAAAGGATGATGAGGATTTTGAGCGCTTTGCTGAAATGATTAGACCTATCTTTTTGCGTATGCGATTAACTGATGTGCTCAAAACAAATCCTTATGCTAAGTATATGAAGGATATCATTACCAATAAGAGAAAGATACCGGAAGCTGAAATTTCCACCATGCTTGGTAATTATACTTTTAAGGGTGGAATACCAAAGAAACTTGGAGATCCAGGAGTACCCACTATCCCATGCTCCATTAAAAGAAATTATGTTAAAACTGCTTTATGTGATCTTGGAGCCGGTGTTAGTGTTATGCCTCTCTCTTTCTATCGTAGACTTGATTTGAATAAGTTGACACCTACTGAAATATCTTTGCAAATGGCTGATAAATCAATTGTTATACCTGTTGGTATTTGTGAGGATGTGCCTGTTGTGGTTGCAAATGTTACTATTTTAACGGACTTTGTTATTCTTGGAAGACCTTTTCTGAATACTGCAAGGGCTGTTATTGATTGCAACAAGGGCAATGTCACCTTTCATGTTAATGGTAATGAGCATACAGTACACTTTCCGAGGAAACAACCTCAAGTTCATAGTATCAATTCTATTGGAAAAATTCCATCGATTATATTTGGAGGTTTTGAATTTCCTCTTCCTACTGTCAAGAAGAAATATGATATTCTTATTATAGGGGATGTGCATATCCCCGTTGAGGTAACATAGTGTTATTCGAAATTTCTCCGGTTCCATGTTATTCGGAATGAGTTTGTTAACAAGACTTGATCAACCTTGTTAGTGGATTCCTTTTGATGATCATGAGACGGATGAAACTAGAAGCACAACCTTCTGTACCCTCTTTATACTTTCTGTTATTTAGTTGAAATAAAGTAAAAATAGTATTTTTCTAGCTGTTTCCTGATTTATCTATGCAATATAAAAATACCCCGAAAATAAAAGTCCTCCAAATGCCATGCCAATTTAATATGATTTTTTCGGGAATATTTGAGGATTTATGATGCAAAAATTACCGCGGGGGGAGCTGCCACCTGGCCACGAGGGTGGAGGGAGCGCCCTACCCCCCAGGGCACGCCCCCTACCTCGTGGGCCCATGGTGGCCCTCCTCCACTTATTCCTGCACCCATCCTCTTCTTCTTCCTCCCACAAACACGAATATCTCACTCAAGCACGAGTTTCAGCTCACTTTGCTACGATTTTCGATCTCCTTGCTCAAAGCACCTCTCACCAAACTGCTTGGGGAGATTGTTCCTTGGTATGTGACTCCTCCATTGGTCCAATTAGTTTTTGTTCTAGTGCTTTATTCTTTGCAAATTTGTGCTACATAGGTGACCATGTTCTTGAGCTTGCATGTCAAATTTATATGGTTCCAAGTAGTTCCAATGCTTGATATAGGCTCTAGGCACTTGTAGGAGTAGTTGCTATCAATTTCATTGAAGTTGGTTCACTTTTGTTTGAAGTTACTAAAACTTTCAGAAATTGTTCAGAGAAAACAACATGTTTAGGAAGATGTTCCAAGGTGGTTCTTCAAGGAAGAAAGGCCCCAGGCTTGCTATGCGTGATGCTGACGAGGAACCACCAAGAGACGCCTAGTGCGGCCTTGTGAGTGGCCTTCGGAAAATTTTATGGATCGAGCGGGAATCAAAGAAGAATTTAACGCATATTTGCGTAATGCCGATCTTGTGGACTTTGAGGCAGACAAATGCCCACAGTATCATGATCTCACTAACTCATTTGTGAGGAGGTTTGAATTTTCATCTTCACGTAATTCTCCATCAGTTATGTTTGATCTTTATGACAAATCTTATACCATGGACTTAGAGGATTTTACTTTTGCCTGCAAACTTCCACAATGGGGTAGTATTATTGATCCATGTAAATCTGAATTTAGAAACTTCCTTGCTAGGATAACCGTGGGAGAATCAAGAGATGTAACACAAGCTACCATAGGGAGCATTCACTTTCCTGCTATACATTATTTTTCCCTCTTCATAGGTAGATGCATAACTGGCAAGGATGAAGCATGTCACATGTGCGTCCCTGAACTTAGCATTCTCAGGAGTGCTGTGTTGGGAGACCAATCTTATCATATGGGAGCCATTGTAGCACGTAGGTTGCATCATAATAGGTATAATGGAGATTTCTTTGGAGGAATTTATGCAACCCGCTTGGCTAATTTTCTTGAGGTAGACGTTCGTGAGGGCGATATGGAGTTACCTCCCGCATATTTAGATTGTAACTCTATGGCTTCGCACCAGTTTGTCGAGAGGCCTGAATCACCTCTCTTATATCGACTAATCTTTGATAAACAGCGTGTTGTCCGTATTACTCTTCCTTCTCCTGCCTTCTTTGATTCTTAGACAAAAGGAAGACATGTTATTACCAGAGAGGAGACAGATGAGTATGAGAGGAGAGCGGAGGCATCTCGATGCCATGCTGCAGCTCAGGCGGCGATAAACGCTGCATCGCAGTACAACCCCAGCTACACCTACGGGTATCAGCCAGGCTATCCCTGGCAATAAGCCAACTTAGGCCAAAAGCCTAAGCTTGGGGGAGTACGTATTTCCCACCGACATTACATTTATGTTTACACACACTCATTGCTAGATGTCGGTGCTCATACTCTTTCACTGTAATATCCATGCTAGTTTATTTTCTTTTTCCTGCTTTCTTCTTGTGTGTTTGTTAAACTTTAAGAAAACAACAAAAAAATTAGTGTAGATTCTAGTTAGTTTACTTTTCCTGCTGTAGTAGTAATAATTAAAAAGAAAACCCAAAAATATTTCTTGTTCTTCTTTTGCTTGTTGGGAGCTTTCCTGTGTAAATAGTTTATTTCTTTTCTTTTCTTTGGGGGTCGATAGGAAAAGACCATGATTAAATTGTTGAAGTGGCTCTTATATGCATTGTTGTTGATTTAACTAAGATCCCAGCTTAGTCCAATGCATGTGCACTCTTATTATTATCCACATCATTCGGTCATGCAAGTGAAAGGCAATTATGATGATATATGATGGACTGACTGAGATGAGAAAAGCTGGTATGAACTTGACCTCTCTTGTTTTTGTAAATATGATGAGTTCATCGTTCTTGATTCAACTTATTATGAATAAACATGTTTGCAATGACAATTAGAGATCATATTTGCTCGTGCCATGCTTGATTAGCTATGAGTTATAATGGTTTACCTTGCGTGCCAACATGCTATTAAAATGGTTATGATGTGGTATGATGGGGTGGTATCCTCCTTTGAATGATTTAAGTGACTTGACTTGGCACATGTTCACACATGTAGTTGAAACAAATCAACATAGCCTTCACGATATTTATGTTCATGGTGGATTATATCCTACTCGTGCTTGCATCCAATGTTTATTAATTTTAATGCATGTTCATGACTGTTGTTGCTCTCTAGTTGGTCACTTCCTAGTCTTTTGCTAACCTTCACTTGTACTAAGTGGGAATACTGCTTGTGCATCCAATCCCTTAAACCCCAAAGTTATTCCAGATGAGTCCACTATACCTTCCTATATGCGGTATTTACCCGCCGTTCCAAGTAAATTTGTATGTGCCAAACTCTAAACCTTCAAATAAACATTCTATTTTGTATGCTCGAGTAGCTCATGTATCAACTAGTGCTTCCCTTATCTTCCATGTTAGGCGGGTTATTCTCAAGAGGAGTGGACTCCGCTCCTCACTCACGAGAACATGGTTGGTCACTGGGATGCCCAGTCCCATGCTTTATGCAAACTAAATCGAAGTAATTGCAAACAAAACTCCCCTTGGGACCTGATGTTGGTTGGAGACACTCGTTGTTTCGAGCAAGTCATGGATTGATGCTTGTTGGTGGAGGGGGAGTATAAACTTTACCATTCTGTTTGGGAACCACCTATAATGTGTGTAGCATGGAAGATATCGCCATCTCTTAGTTGTTATGTTGACAATGAAAGTATGCCGCTCAAAATATTATTTATCTCTATTTCAAAACCGAGCTCTGGCACCTCTACAAATCCCTGCTTCCCTCTTCGAAGGGCCTGTCTATTTACTTTTATGTTGAGTCATCACCCTCTTATTAAAAGCCCTAGCCGGAGAGCACAGCTGTTATTTGCATCCATTACTGTTAATCTATATTGTGTATGACTATGATTGGATCTCTTTTACCATGAATTACAATGTCTAGTCAGTCCTTGATCTTTAAAGGTGCTCTGCATTTATGTTTTGCGGTCTCAGAAAGGGCTAGCGAGATACCATCTTGTTATATCATATTATGATTGTTTTGAGAAAGTGTTGTCATCCGAGATTTATTATTATAGCTCGCTAGTTGATTATGCCATTGATATGAGTAAATATGAGACCTGAGGATTATTGCAAAAATTGGTTAGTAATAATCTTTACTGAAAACCTGAATGTTGGCTTTACATATTTACAACAACAAGAGCAAACAGAGTTTGTAAAAGTTTTTCTTTATCTCTTTCAGTTTATCAACTGAATTGCTTGAGGACAAGCAAAGGTTTAAGCTTGGGGGAGTTGATACATCTCCGTCGTATCTACTTTTCCAAACACTTTTGCCCTTGTTTTGGACTCTAACTTGTATGATTTGAATGGAAATAACCCGGACTGATGCTGTTTTCAGCAGAATTGCCATGATGTTGTTTTATGTGCAGAAAACAAAAGTTCTCGGAATGACCTGAAACTCCACGGAACATCTAGTCAAAAATAATAAAAAATCCTTGCCAAAGATGAAGACCAGGGGGCCCACACCCTGTCCACGAGGGTGGGGGGCGCGCCCCCTACCTCGTGGGCCCCCTGGAGCTCCTCCGACGCCAACTCCAACTCTATATATTTGCTTTCGGAGAGAAAAAAATCAGAGAGAAGAAATCATCGCGTTTTACAATACGGAGCTGCCGCCAAGCCCTAAAACCTCTCGGGAGGGCTGATCTGGAGTCCGTTCGGGGCTCCGGAGAGGGGGATTCGTCACCATCGTCATCATCAACCATCCTCCATCGCCAATTTCATGATGCTCACCGCCGTGCGTGAGTAATTCCATCGTAGGCTTGCTGGACGGTGATGGGTTGGATGAGATTTATCATGTAATCGAGTTATTTTTGTTAGGGTTTGATCCCTTGTATCCACTATGTTCTGAGATTGATGTTGGTATGACTTTGCTATGCTTAATGCTTGTCACTAGGGCCCGAGTGCCATGATTTCAGATCTGAACCTATTATGTTTTCATGAATATATGTGAGTTCTTGATCCTATCTTGCAAGTCTATAGTCACCTACTATGTGTTATGATCCGGCAACCCCGAAGTGACAATAATCGGGACCACTCCTGGTGATGACCATAGTTTGAGGAGTTCATGTATTCACTATGTGCTAATGCTTTCTTCCGATTCTCTATTAAAAGGAGGCCTTAATATCCCTTAGTTTCCATTAGGACCCCGCTGCCACGGGAGGGTAGGACAAAAGATGTCATGCAAGTTCTTTTCCATAAGCACGTATGACTATATTCGGAATACATGCCTACATTATATTGATGAATTGGAGCTAGTTCTGTGTCACCCTATGTTATGATTGTTACATGATGAGCCGCATCCGGCATAATTATCCATCACCGATCCAATGCCTACGAGCTTTCCATATGTTAGTTCTCGCTTATTTACTTTTCCGTTGCTACTGCTACAATCACTACAAAATACCAAAAATATTACTTTCACTTCCGTTACTTTTGTTACCGTTACCACTACTATCATATTACTTTGCTACTAAATAGTTTGTTGCAGATATTAAGTTATCCAGGTGTGGTTGAATTGACAACTCAGCTGCTAATACATGAGAATATTCTTTGGCTCCCCTTGTGTCGAATCAATAAATTTGGGTTGAATACTCTACCCTCGAAAGTTGTTGCGATCCCCTACACTTGTGGGTTATCAGTCTTCGGCTTCATCAGTCTCGCACGATGAAGAATAGGAACTGGCAACCAAGTGAGGAACTTTGACCTTCTTGAATTTCTTCGAAGGTGGCTGAGACCAATCAAATTCCTGTTGGAAACCCATCTGTTTGAGATCTTCATCACTGTAGAGGTGAGACAATACAACCCAAGTGCGGTCAAAAACTTCATGCAAGTAGTAGTGGTTCTTATTCACAGTGTTTTGCATGATCGTCATATTCTGAAGAAATGAACCAAAATGACGCTTGACCCACTTGTGGTTGCGATCGACCTTCTGATGAAGACTGAGGAAAAGCTCACGATCAGTCATCACACACGGAGTAGTGGCTTGAGGATAATACTTTGAAGCATTTGCGGCAGTATCATGAGTGGCAGAGTCGGAATATGATGCAGCTTTGTGAAACTGTCCATCCAATGGACGAGTGCCTTCATCAATGACAGCAGCCTTGCCTTTCTCATCAGCTGAGGAAATAGTCCTTTTGAGGACTTGAATAGGCGGCAAGTAGCTGAGATGATTTTGACAGTCAGCCTTATAGTTGATTGAACACCTTGATCTTATGAATCTCATAATCCAGGGAGTGTAAGGTTTCAATTCAAATGGTGACAAAGCTACATTGGCCAAAGTACTCATGAAGAAATTGTGGTAGTTGATAGGAATACCATGGATGATATTGAACAACAGATTCTTCATGATGCCAACAGCTTCTTCATCATAAGAGTTGTGGCCCTTGATTGGACTGAGGGTTTTGGTCAATATTCTGTAGATTGTCCTTGGCACATAGAGCAGTTCCTTCACTAGGAACGTGATTCTTGGAGCTTGGCCTGGCTTCAAAGGCTTCATCAGCACTTGCATCAGATGATTTGGAAGTTCGGGTTCATCATAGATGCGCCTTGCACCTTCAGTGGGAGGACTGACTGGGACAGCGTGAAGCAATTCAGAGGCCAGAGCTTTATAGTGAGTGTTTTCAGTCATCTAGTCCAGTACCCATGAATTGACATCTTTAGCATTTCCAGTAATGTGCAGCATGGCGAATAATTGAAGGATGAGTTCTTCATTCCAATCGCAGATGTCGGTGCAGAAGTTGAGTAGCCCAAAGTCATGAAGAACACTGAGGACTAGGGTGAAGCACAGTAGAGACTCCATATCCACATGAGGAATTTGCTCATGGTCAAAAATCTTGTCCTTATCAAACAGCAGCGAGGAATAGAAATTCATTTGGCTAGCAGTCCAAAATCGCTTGCGACGAAGTCGAGCATAGTCATAAGGATTGTAGTCAGTGAAGAAAATATGCTCAGCAAAGAAGTCATCAGCCTTTAACTTTTGCTTCTTGTTGTGAGGATTCCATGGCTTGGGATGAAGATTTGTATTTGATGTCTTCACAGCCTCTTGAAGCATAGCATCTGGAGCCACAGGCCGAGGAATTTCAGGAGCAGTGTGCTACCTCTTGAGCACTGTGTTGGTTTTCCCTTGAAGAGGAAAGGGTGATGCATCAAAGTAGCGTAAGTATTGATACGTCTCCAACGTATCTATAATTTTTGATTGCTCCATGCTATATTATCTACTGTTTTGGACCATATTGGGCTTTATTTTCCACTTTTATATTACTTTTGGGTCTAACCTATTAACCGGAGGCCCAGCCCAGATTTGTTGTTTTTTGCCTATTTCATTGTTTTGAAGAAACAGAATATCAAACGGAGTCCAAACGGAATGAAACCTTCGGGAACGTGATTTTCTCACCGAATATGATCCAGGAGACTTGGACCCTATGCCAAGGAAGCTTCAAGGTGGGCACGAGGTAGGGGAGCGCCCTCCCCCCAGGCGTGCCCTCCATCCTCGTGGGGCCCACGAAGCTCCACCGACATACTTCTTCCTCCTATATATACCTACGTACCCCCAAACGATCAGATACGGAGCCAAAAACCTAATTCCACCGCCGCAACTTTCTGTATCCATGAGATCCCATCTTGGGGCCTGTTCCAAAGCTCCGCCGGAAGGGGAATCCACCACGGAGGGCTTCTACATCATCATCATAGCCTCTCCGATGAAGTGTGAGTAGTTTACTTCAGACCTTCGGGTCCATAGTTAGTAGATAGATGGCTTCTTCTCTCTTTTTGGATCTCAATACAATGTTCTCCCCCTCTCTCGTGGAGATCTATTCGATGTAATCTTCTTTTTGCGGTGTGTTTGTTGAGACCGATGAATTGTGGGTTTATGATAAAGATTATCTATGAGCAATATTTGAATCTTCTCTGAATTCTTTTATGTATGATTGGTTATCTTTGCAAGTCTCTTCGAATTATCCATTTGGTTTGGCCAACTAGATTGGTAGTTCTTGCAATGGGAGAAGTGCTTAGCTTTGGGTTCAATCTTGCGGTGTCCTTTCCTAGTGACAGTAGGGGCAGCAAGGCACGTATTGTATTGTTTCCATTGAGGATAACAAGATGGGGTTTTTATCATATTGCATGAATTTATCCCTCTACATCATGTCATCTTGCTTAAGGCGTTACTCTATTTTCATTAACTTAATACTCTAGATGCATGCTGGATAGCGGTCGATGAGTGGAGTAATAGTAGTAGATGTAGGCAGGAGTCGGTCTACATGTCTCGAACGTGATGCCTATATACATGATCATACCTAGATACTCTCATAACTATGCTCAATTCTGTCAATTGCTCAACAGTAATTTGTTCACCCACCGTAAAATACTTATGCTCTTGAGAGAAGCCACTAGGGAAATCTATGGCCCCCGGGTCTATTCTCTATCATATTAATCTTCCTACGCTTTATTATTGCTTTGCTTTTTTACTTTGCCTTTTATTTTACTTTGCATCTTTATACCAAAAATACCAAAAATATTATCTATCATCTCTATCAAATCTCACTGTCGTAAGTGACCGTGAAGGGATTGACAACCCCTAATCGCGTTGGTTGCGTTAAGATATTTGTTTTGTGTAGGTACGAGCGACTTGCGCGTGGCCTCCTACTGGATTGATACATTGGTTCTCAAAAACTGAGGGAAATACTTACGCTACTCTGCTGCATCATCCTCTCGTCTTTGGGGAAAACCAACGCAAGCTCAAGACGTAGCAAGAAGGATTTCTGGCGCCGTTGCCGGGGAGTCTACGCAAAAGTCAATATACCAAGTACCCATCACAATCCCTTATCTCCCGCATTACATTATTTTCCATTTGCCTCTCGTTTCCCTCTCCCCCACTTCACCCTTGTCGTTTTATTCGCCCTCTCTTGTCCGTTTGCCTTCCCTTTGCCATGGCCGAATCAAAAAGAACTAAGGGTCCTTTCCAGGGTTCTAGTACCTTGGATAACCCCTCTATCCTCTCTAAGCTCATAAATAATGATGCTACGGAAAGACCCACCGGGGTTACCAATGAGAGCTTAAATAATTTTGATGAAGATGACTCTGGAATTTTCCGTTATTTACTTGATGAGTCTTTAAAAGATGCTTGGGATAGGTTATTAAGGATTCATGCTAGCTATGTACCACAATATCAAATTGAGGTTTACTTAAAAGGTTTCTATGTTGGATTGCCCGCTTCTTTCAAGCAAGTTCTAGATTCTATTTTTGAAGAAGGTTTTATTGAAGGGGATGCTATAGATACCTATGAAAAAATGAAAACTATATTTGGGCACCCCATGAATGATAAGGTTGAGTCTACCACTCTCTTATGCTTCTATCAAAATGAAATTATCAAAGAGATGAAATCTAGTTTAGATGAAAATTTCTGTAACGTGCTTAATCTCACTTCCTCCATTAATGGCAATGTGCTTTCCCAAAATAGAAGGATGAATGCCATAGAAATGAAATTTGCTCTTTTCTTTCCGAGTGCCAAAGATGGCAATACCTAGATCTATCATTGCTTTTATGCTTAGCTAGGGGCGTTAAACGATAGCGCTTGTTGGGAGGCAACCCAATTTTATTTTTAGTTTTTTGCTTTTGTTTCTGTTTAGAAATAAATAATCCATCTACCTTCTGTTTAGATGTGGTTTTATGTTTTTATTAGTGTTTGTGCCAAGTTAAACCTATAGGATCCTCTTGGATGATAGTTATTTGATCTTGCTGTAATTTCCAGAAACTTTCGGTTCACGAAAACAATTGTTAAAAATCACCAGAACGTGATAAAGTAGTGATTCCAATTGCTACTGATCGATAAACAAATTGCCTAGGTCGTCCTATTTTTTCTGAATTTTGGGACTACCATAAGTTTGTGTTAGTTACAGATTACTACAGACTGTTCTATTTTTGACAGATTCTATTTTTCGTGTGTTGTTTGCTTATTTTGATGAATCTATGGCTAGTAAAATAGTTTATAATCCATAGAGAAGTTGGAATACAGTAGGTTTAACACCAATATAAATAAAGAATGAGTTCATCACAGTACCTTGAAGTGGTCTTTTGTTTTCTTTCGCTAACAGAGCTCACGAGATTTCTGTTGAGTTTTGTGTTGTGAAGTTTTCAAGTTTTGGGTGAATTTTTTTTGATGGATTATGGAACAAGGAGTGGCAAGAGCCTAAGCTTGGGGATGCCCAAGGAACCCCAAGATAATCCAAGGACACCAAAAAGTCAAAGCTTGGGGATGCCCCGGAAGGCATCCCCTCTTTCGTCCACTTCCATCGGTAACTTTACTTGGAGCTATATTTTTATTCACTACATGATATGTGTTTCGCTTGGAGCGTCTTGTATTATTTGCGTCTTTGCTTTTTAGTTTACCACAATCATCCTTGCTGTACACACCTTTTGAGAGAGCCATACATGAATTGGAATTTGATAGAATACTCTATGTGCTTCACTTATATATTTTGAGCTATATAGTTTTGCTCTAGTGCTTCACTTATATCTTTTAGAGCATGGTGGTGGATTTGTTTTATAGAAACCTTTGATCTCTCATGCTTCACTTAGATTATTTCGAGAGTCTTAAATAGCATGGTAATTTTCTTAAAAATAATAATATGCTTGGTATTCAAGATTTGTAAAACTTTCTTTTGAGTGCGTTGAATACTAAGAAAAGTTTGATACTTGATAATTGTTTTGAGATATGGAGGTAGAAATATTAGAGTCATGCTAGTTGAGTAGTTGTGAATTTGAGAAATACTTATGTTAAAGTTTTTGATTCAGGTAGCATGCACGTATGGTGAACCGTTATGTGATGAAGTCAGAGCATGATTTATTTATTGATTGTCTTCCTTATGAGTGGCGGTCGGGGACGAGCGATGGTCTTTTCCTACCAATCTATCCCCCTAGGAGCATGCGCGTAATACTTTGCTTTGAGAACTTGTAGATTTTTGCAATAAGTATATGAGTTCTTTATGACTAATGTTGAGTCCATGAATTATACGCACTTTTCTCGCCCTTCCACCATTGCTAGCCTTTCTAATACCGCACTTTTCGCCGGTATCATAAACCCACCATATACCTCCTCAAAACAGCCACCATACCTACCTATTATGGCATTCCCATAGCCATTCCGAGATATATTGCCATGCAACTTTCCACCATTCCGTTTATTATAACACGCTCCATCAATGTCATATTGCTTAGCATGATCATGTAGTTGACATCGTATTTGTGGCAAAGCCACCATTCATAATTCTTTCATACATGTCACTCATGAATCATTGCATATCCCGGTACACCACCGGAGGCATACACATAGAGTCATATTTTGTTCTAAGTATCGAGTTGTAATTGTTGAGTTGTAAGAAAAATAAAAGTGTGATGATCATCATTTTTAGAGCATTGTCCCAAGTGAGGAAAGGATGATGGAGACTATGATTCCCCCATAAGTTGGGATGAGACTCCGGACGAAAAATAAAATAAAAAAAAGAGAAAAGAAAAGAGGCCATAAAAAATAGAAAAGGCCCAAATAAAAAAATGAGAGAAAAAGAGAGAAGGGACAATGTTACTATCCTTTTACCATACTTGTGCTTCAAGGTAGCACCATGATCTTCATAATAGAGAGTCTCTCGTTTCGTCACCTTCATATACTAGTGGGAATTTTTCATTATAGAACTTGGCTTGTATATTCCAATGATGGGCTTCCTCAAATTGCCCTAGGTCTTCGTGAGCAAGCGAATTGGATGCACACCCACTTAGTTTCTTTTTTTGAGCTTTCATATACTTATAGCTCTAGTGCATCCATTGCATGGCAATCCCTACTCACTCACATTGATATCTATTGATGGGCATCTCCATAGCCCTTGATACGCCTAGTTGATGTGAGACTATCTTCTCCCTTTTTATCTTCTCCACAACCACCATTCTATTCCACATATAGTGCTATATCCATGGCTCACGCTCATGTATTGCGTGAAGATTGAAAAAGTTTTGAGAATGTCAAAAGTATGAAACAATTGTTTGGCTTGTCATCGGGGTTGTGCATGATTTAAATACTTTGTGTGGTGAAGATAGAGCATATCCAGACTATATGATTTTGTAGGGATAACTTTCTTTGGACATGTTATTTTGAGAAGACATGATTGCTTTGTTAGTATGCTTGAAGTATTATTATTTTTATGTCAATATTAAACCTTTGTCTTGAATCTTTCGAATCTGAATATTCATACCACAATTAAGAAGATTTACATTGAAATTATGCCAAGTAGCACTCCGCATCAAAAATTCTCTTTTTATGATTTACCTACTCGAGGACGAGCATGAATTAAGCTTGGGGATGCCTGATACGTCTCCAACGTATCTATAATTTTTGATTGCTCCATGCTATATTATCTATTGTTTTGGACCATATTGGGCTTTATTTTCCACTTTTATATTACTTTTGGGACTAACCTATTAACCGGAGGACCAGCCCAGATTTGCTATTCTTTTGCCTATTTCAGTGTTTCGAAGAAACGGAATATCAAACGGAGTCCAAACGGAATGAAACCTTCGGGAACGTGATTTTCTCACCGAATATGATCCAGGAGACTTGGACCCTATGCCAAGGAAGCTTCAAGGTGGGCACGAGGTAGGAGGGAGCGCCCTCCCCCCAGGCGTGCCCTCCATCCTCGTGGGCCCCACGAAGCTCCACCGACGTACTTCTTCCTCCTATATATACCTACGTACCCCCAAACGATCAGATACGGAGCCAAAAACCTAATTCCACCGCCGCAACTTTCTGTATCCATGAGATCCCATCTTGGGGCCTGTTCCAGAGCTCCGCCGGAAGGGGAATCCACCATGGAGGGCTTCTACATCATCATCATAGCCTCTCCGATGAAGTGTGAGTAGTTTACTTCAGACCTTCGGGTCCATAGTTAGTAGCTAGATGGCTTCTTCTCTCTTTTTGGATCTCAATACAATGTTCTCCCCCTCTCTCATGGAGATCTATTCGATGTAATCTTCTTTTTGCGGTGAAGAAAAGAGTCTTGATGACCCACAAGTATAGGGGATCTATCGTAGTCCTTTCGATAAGTAAGAGTGTCAAACCCAACGAGGAGCAGAAGGAAATGATAAGAGGTTTTCAGCAAGGTATTCTCTACAAGTACTGAAATAAGTGGTAACAGATAGTTTTGTGATAAGATAATTTGTAACGAGCAACAAGTAACAAAGTAAATAAAGTGCAGCAAGGTGGCCCAATCCTTTTTATAGCAAAGGATAAGCCTGGACAAACTCTTATAATAGGAAAAGCGCTCCCGAGGACACATGGGAATATCGTCAAGCTAGTTTTCATCACGTTCATATGATTCGCGTTCGGTACTTTGATAATTTGATATGTGGGTGGACCGGTGCTTGGGTGTTGTTCTTACTTGAACAAGCATCCCACTTATGATCAACCTCTATTGCAAGCATCCGCAAGTACAACAAAAGTATTAAGGTAAACCTAACCATAGCATGAAACATATGGATCCAAATCAGCCCCTTACGAAGCAACGCATAAACTAGGGTTTAAGCTTTTATCACTCTAGCAACCCATCATCTACTTATTACTTCCCAATGCCTTCCTCTAGGCCCAAATAATCGTGAAGTGTTATGTAGTCGACGTTCACATAACACCACTAGAGGCTAGACAACATACATCTCATCAAAATATCGAACGAATACCAAATTCACATGACTACTAATAGCAAGACTTCTCCCATGTCCTCAGGAGCAAACATAACTACTCACAAAGCATATTCATGTTCATAATCAGAGGGGTATTAATATGCATATAGGATCTGAACATATGATCCTCCACCAAATAAACCAACTAGCATCAACTAGAAGGAGTAATCAACACTACTAGCAACCTACTAGTACCAATCTTGGACTTCGAGACAAGAATTGGATACAAGAGATGAACTAGGGTTTTGAGAGGAGATGGTGCTGGTGAAGATGTTG
Source organism: Triticum aestivum (assembly GCF_018294505.1). Classification (NCBI taxonomy): domain Eukaryota; kingdom Viridiplantae; phylum Streptophyta; class Magnoliopsida; order Poales; family Poaceae; genus Triticum; species Triticum aestivum. Next base: position 680,448,618 of record NC_057795.1, on the reverse strand, counting down.
ATGGAGATTTCCCTCTCCCGATGAGAGGAGCATTGGTGATGACGATGGCGATGATTTCCCCCTCCCGGAGGGAAGTGACCCCGGCAGAATAGCTCTGTCGGAGCCCTAGATTGGTTCCGCCAAGGTTCCGCCTCGTGGCGGCGGAGTTTCGTCCTGAAAGGTTGCTTATGATTTTTTCCTCGACGAAAGACCTCATATAGTAGAAGATGGCCATCACTAGAAAAAAAAGACACATCCATGACATTTTGGGCCGAATGAATTTTTTTTCTGTCATACATATGACACTTCTATGACGATAGTTGTGACAAAACCCGGTATCATCATAGATGTGGTGGGCTCCTACTTCTATGACAAAAAATCATGAACGAAAATGGGCTTTTTGTCTTGGGCGGGCCGGAGACGCAGCTGCATGACATTCTTTGGGCCGTCCATGACGGAAAAAACCATGGTAGAAGCAACGGGGAGGAAAATTTCCGGGAGTTGCCGGTTACGGTGGGAGGTCGGGGGCCGAGCGATGCGCGTTTCTCTCGTACGTATGCGCGTGTGTGCGAGGCATTGGCTCTAACTGAACCCGAGCGAGGCGTTGGGCTCTAACTGAACCCAAGCGATTGCACTGTAGGCTACGCGTTACTGAACCCGAGCGATCGATCGATGGCTGTTAACTGAACTCGATGGAGCGATTCCTTCACTGCTGCTGCTAACTGAAGCCGATCGATTGGATGAACAGTGAGCGTTGTGGGGGGTGGATGAACAGTGAGCGGTGGTGTTGCCTCTAGATGAACAGGACCCCGTGGTGTGGAGGGCTGGATGAACAGTAAACGGTGGAGGGGTGGCCGTGGAGGGGTGGTTGAACAGGACCCCATGGTGTGGAGGGCTGGATGAACAGTAGACGGTGGAGGGGTGCCCGTGGAGGGGTGGTTGAACAGTAGCCGGTGGAGTAGCGCACGGTGGAGGCTGGATGAACAGGAGCCCGTGGAGGCTGGAGGAGGTCGACGGTGGAGATGAACAATATCCCATGGAGTCCCGTTTTGCGGTACGCCACACCCCTCCAGATGAATAGGACCCCCGTTTCGACCGTAGGAGGTTCGTTTCATCCGTTTTGCGGTATGCCACACCCCTCCCGATCAACAGGACCCCCATTTCGACCGTAGGAGGACCGTTTCCTCCGTTTTGCGGTACGCCACACCCCTCCCGATCAACAGGACCCCGTTCCGAACGTAGGAGGTCCGTTTCCTCCATTTTGCGGTACGCCAGGCCTCGTTTCCATCGCCTGTTCCGTCCAAGCCCTCCCGATGAACACGACCACGCATTCCGTTCCGACCCAGCCAGTTGGCTCCCACGCGTTTCGTTGCCTCCTGATGAACACGACGCATTCCGTTGCCTCCCCATGAACATGACGCATTCCGTTGCCTCCCCATGAACACGACGACGACGTTGTTTCTTCGTTCCGACCCAGCCATGTACACGAGCCCTTGCCGTACGTATGCGTGAGTAGGCATTCGAGACCCCGCCCGTATGTACACATATGTGGCCGTATTTTCTTTCTTCCACCCTGGCCATTGTACGTACGTGTACATGCTACATGCGCGCCTCTACTACGACACGTGCGCGTCTCTACATCCACCAGTATATATGTACGTATACGTTCGCGACCAGAATGACAACGCTATGTACGCTTCGACCAGGTGGGTCCCGACTGTCAGGCACTTCCTTGCCTGCGAAGATGTAGCTGGTGGGTCCCAGCAGTCAGGGGGGCGAATCGTTTTTTTTTTGCCCGGACACTCTTCCTTGCGTGCGAAGATGTAGCTGGTGGGTCCCAGCAGTCAAGGGGGCGAATCGTTTTTTTTTGCCCGAACGCACTTCCTTGCGTGTGAAGGTGTAGCTGGTGGGTCCCATCAGTCAGGGGGAAACATTTTTTTCATGAAATACGGTGGCCCATCCGGTGGGTCCCCGCTGTCAGGTGGAGGAATAATTATTTTGCGCGTAATAAGGAGGCACTTCCTTGCTGCGGTCGTGGACCCAGCTGACAGCCTCTCCACGCACAGTACTCTTCCGATGGAAGTCGGTCGTTGACCACATTGACCACGCCGCGCCGAGAGCACCACGGCGGTGGAAGACGGCGAGGCCTAAGAAGGGGACGACACGAAGGCAGGGAAGACTCGGTAGTTGTTTCCCACACGGAGGGGAGTACGACTGTACGAGGGTTTACTGGTTCGTCTGCCGTCGCCGGAGAATAATAGCAGGTGTGGGTGAGTAGAGGGATGGCTAGGCCAGCGATGGGAGTACGGTGGGGCGGTGAGGCCTGCGCGGCAGCACAGGCGGCCGCGGGGAGGAGGGAGCAGACAGTCTTACCGGCGCTTGTTTGAGCGGCTGGAGCAGGAAGAGCAGAGATTGAAGAAGCACAACGGCCGTTGGATGGAACCGTCACTGCTTGTGCGTCAACCTTTTTTTAGGAAAGCCTTAAACCTATGGAAAACAGCATACAGCCCATCTGCCATTATTTCTAATAATTTACAACCCATTTGCTAATTCTTAAGGTTTTTTGGAGCCCATATTCTTTTTGTTAGCATTACATCCCATATTGTGGCCACGGTTAAAAAATTATACGAAATTTTGCATATTACGGTGCGGTCCGAACTGTTTTTAATCCCGAAATTTGGACGCACATTCAAACTGATTTTAAAAATAAATGTATATCAATATAAAATCCAACAAATTCTCCATGCATAAAAATTATTGTAATTTCAAATCTTGAAATGAAAAAGAATATTTGAAACTAATTGCCGGTTTGACGTGTTTTAAAAATGTACAGCCCATTTCTCATTACTGATGGGCCATTTTCTCGGCCAGCCGAATGAAAGCTCTCCTCGTCTTGAAAGATTTGCAGCCCAACAGGCCTGACAAAGCGACTTACATGGAAAATCACAAAAAAAACTGGGCTGTGGCCGTGGACCCAGCTGTCAGCCTCTCCACGTACAGTACTCTTTCGATGGAAGTCGTTCCTTGACCACGTTGACCAGCCGCGTGGAGAGCACCACGGTGGTGGACGACGACGAGGCCTAGGAAGGGGACGACGTGGAGCCGGGGAAGACGCGGCAGTGGAAGCCCGCGTGGAGAGGAGTACGAGGGTTCACTGGTTCGGCTGCGGTGTGAGGCTGCCATCGTCGCAAGGCCTGGCCAGTGGTGGGAATAGTAGGGGCGGTGAGGCCTCCGCGGCAGCACAGCCGGCCACGGAAGGCAGGAGCATGCGGCACGACCGGCGCTGCTTTGGGCGGCTGGAGCAAGAAGTCCAGAGGTTGAAGAAGCACTACGGCCGTTGGATGGACATCGTATGGTCACTGGAACTAGAATCATTCATATTGACTAAGTTGAGAAAGCCCTTCGTCCCCGTCAACATAGTAGGCCCACAAGATAGCCTCCCACCAAGGTGGGTCCCAGCTAGCCGGGGGAGTATTCATTTTTTGTGCGTAATAAGGAGGCACTTCCGGTGGGTCCGAGCTGACAGCGGGGGGAACGTTTTTTTTGCGAAATATGGTGGCCTGTCCGGTGGGTCCCAGCAGTCAGGGGGAAACGATTTTTTTCGCAAAATACTGTTGGCCCGTCCGATGGGTCCCCGCTGTCAGGTGGAGGAATAATTATTTTCCACGTAATAAGGAGGCACTTCCTTGCGGCTACCGTGGACCCAGCTGTCAGCCTCTCCACGTACAGTACTCTTCCGATGGAAGTCGGTCGTTGACCACATTAACCACACCACGCCGAGAGCACCACGGCGGTGGACGACGGCGAGGCCTAGGAAGGGGCCGACGCGGAGCCGGGCCACGGGAGGCAGGAGCAGGCGGTAGCACAGCCGGCCACGGGAGGCAGGAGCAGGCGGCACGACCGGCGCTGCTTTGGGCGGCTGGAGCAAGAAGACCAGAGGTTGAAGAAGCACTATGGCCATTGGATGGACATCATACGGTCACTGGAGTATTGACTAAGTTGACAAAGCCCTCTGTCCCCGACAACTTAGTAGGCCCACAAGTCATCCCAACAATATGGTGGGTCCCAGCTAGCAGGGGGGTATTCATTTTTTTGGGCGTAATAAGGAGGCACTTCCTTGCGTGCGAAGATATAGCTGGTGGGTCCGACCTGTCAGCGGGGGAACGTTTTTTTGCATGAAATACACAGGCCCTTCCTGTGGGTCCTAGCTATCAGGTGGAGGAATCATTATTTTGCGCGTAATAATGAGGCATTTCCTTGCGTGCGGCCGTGGACCCAGCTGTCAGCCTCTCCACGTACAGTCCACTTCCTATGGATGTCGTTCATTGACCATGTTGACCAGGCCGCGCCGAGAGCACCAGGGCGGTGGACGATGGCGAGGCCTAGGAAGGGAACGACACAGAGCCGGGGAATACTCGGTAGTTGTTTCCCATGCGGAGGAGTACGAGGGTTTACTGGTTCGTCTGTCGTCGCCGGAGAATAACAATATGTGTGGGTGAGTAGAGGGATGGCTAGGCCAGCAGTGGGAGTACGGTGGGGCCGTGAGGCCTGCGCGACAGCATAGCCGGCCGCGGGAGGAGGGAGCAGGCAGTCCCGCCGGCGCTTGTTTGAGCGGCTGGAGCATGAAGAGCAGAGATTGAAGAAGCACGACAGCCATTGGATGGACATCCAATAGTCACTGCTCTCGTGTGTTGACTAAGTTGACAGGGCGTTGCGTGTGCATCAACCTTTTTTTATGAAAGCATACGCGTCAACCTGTAGTAGGCACACAAGTCAGCCTCAAATCTGTGGAAAACAGCATACAGCCCATCTGCCGTTATTTCTAATAATGTACAACCCATTTGCTAATTCTTAAGGTTTTTTTGGAGCCCGTCTTCTTTTTGTTAGCATTACACCCCATATTGTGGCCACGGTTAAAAAGTATACAAAAGTTTGCATATTTCGGTGCAGTCAACTGTTTTTAATCCAGAAATATCGATTCACATTCAAACTATTTTGAAAAATAATTTATACAAATATAAAATCCAAATAATTGTCCACGCATAAAAATCAATGGAATTTAAGATCTTGTAATGAAAAAAAATTGAAACTAATTCCCGGTTTGATGTGTTTTAAAAAAGTACAGGCCATTTCTGGGCAAACCGAATGGAACTCTCATCGTCTTGAAAGATTTGCAGCCCAGCAGGGCCGATAAAGCAAGTAGGCCTTATTTGGGTATTTCTTAAAAAAAATAGAACTGGGCTAGCCATTTTCAGCAAGAAAAAAACACAACTAGGCTCATGATGTGGTAAACATAACTAAAACACTGGCTAGATGGGTCACAGCCCCTGCACAGCCCCGTTGTTACCCTGAACCGTTGCTAAAACTAGTATAAATAACAACTGCTTGTTCCTCAAAAAAAACTGCGTGACTTGCTGGGTCCCTGGTGTCAGCCGCTCGTAGTGTAATTCTCTCGTTTATTGACTATGTTGACAATGGCGTGAGCCCCAGATGTCCAACCATTAGGAGGAACCATAATTTTGGGCTTGTACTATAGAGGCACTTGCTTGTGTACTGCCATGACGCTTGAGGGGGTCCTGGATTAGGGGGTGTCTGGATAGCCGAACTATCATCTTTGGCCGGACTCCTAGACTATGAAGATACAAGATTGAAGACTTCGTCTCGTGTCCGGATGGGACTTTCCTTGGTGTGGAAGGCAAGCTTGGAGATACGGATATGTAGATCTCCTACCATTGTAACCGACTCTGTGTAACCCTAACCCTCTTCGGTGTCTATATAAACCGAAGGGTTTTAGTCTGTAGGACGAACAACAATCATACCATAGGCTAGCTTCTAGGGTTTAGCATCTCCAATCTCGTGGTAGATCTACTCTTGTACTACCCATATCATCAATATTAATCAAGCAGGAGTAGGGTTTTACCTCCATCAAGAGGGCCCGAACCAGGGTAAAAACATCGTGTCCCTTGTCTCCTGTTACCATCCGCCTAGACGCACAGTTCGGGACCCCCTACCCGAGATCCGCCGGTTTTGACACCGACATTGGTGCTTTCATTGAGAGTTCCTCTGTGTCGTCACCTTTAGGCCCGATGGCTCCTTCGATCATCAACAACAACGCGATCCAGGGTGATACTTTTCTCCCCGGACAGATCTTCATATTCGGTGGCTTTGCACTGTGGGCCAATTCGCTAGGCCATCTGGAGCAGATCGAAAGCTACGCCCCTGGCCATCAGGTCAAATTTGGGAGTTTGAATTACATGGCCGACGTCCACGGAGACTTGATCTTCGACGGATTTGAGCCACAGCCAAGCGCGCCGCACTATCTCGATGGGCACGATCTAGCTCTGCCGCCGAACAGTGCCCTGGAGGGCGCACCAGAGTCCGCTCCGACCCTTAGCTCGAAGCCGACTTCGCCGATCGAGGATGAGTGTTTGGACACCGCCTCGGGGGCCACAATCTCAACGGCGATCGAGCCGAATACCATCCCTGTCCTTTGTGAAGCTCGTGACTCCAAGGTGCTGGACTCCTCTCCGGACTCCGAACCTTCCGCGCCCCTGCCAATCGAATCTGATTGGGCGCCGGTTATGGAGTTCACCGTCGCGGACATCTTTCAGCACTCGCCCTTCGGCGATATCCTGAACTCACTAAAGTCTCTCTCTTTATCAGGAGAGCCCTGGCCGAACTATGGTCAGGAAGGTTGGGATGCGGACGACAAAGAAATTCAACGCCCACCCACCACCCACTTTGTAGCCACTGTCGACGATTTAACCGACATGCTCGACTTTGACTCCAAAGACATCGACGGTATGGACGACGATGCCGGAGACGATCAAGAACCAGCGCCTACAGGGCACTAGAAGGCCACCTCGTCATACGACATATATATGGTGGACATCCCAAAAGATGGGAATGGCGAGGGAACAACGGAGGATGACCCCTCCAAGAAACAGCCTAAGCGCCGGCGTCAGCGGCGCCGCTCTAAATCCCGCCACAGCAAAAATGGTGATTCCGCATGGGAGATAATAACACCCCGGACAGTGCCGAAGACAACCTCCTCCAGCAGGATTCAGCACAGGAGGACGGAGAAGCCAGCCCGCATGATAGAGCGGCAGACAAAGAGGTAGAGGATGATAATTATATGCCTCCCTCCGAAGACGAGGCAAGCCTCGACGATGATGAATTTGTCGTGCCTGAGGATCCCGTCGAACAAGAGCGTTTCAAACGCAGGCTTATGGCCACGGCAAGCATCCTCAAGAAAAAGCAACAACAGCTTAGAGCTGACCAAGACCTGCTAGCCGACAGATGGACTGAAGTCCTTGCAGCCGAAGAGTATGAACTCGAACGCCCCTCCAAGAGCTACCGAAAACACAGGCTGCTACCCCGATTAGAGGAGGAAGCACCCAAACCTACATCACCAGCGTACGATGCGGCCGACCGGCCACCTCGTGGCCGCGACAGAGAGGCCTCTCAGCCCTCCACTCAAGCCGCACCCCGGCGCCGCTCAAAAAGTACCAAGGCACGGGGAAATGCGCCCGACCTGCGAGATATATTGGAGGACATGGCAAGGCAAACAAGATCGATCTACGGATCGCAAGGGCGCCCCACGAAACGTGACGACAACCGTCACGCCGGATACAGCAATTCCGGCTGGGCCGAACACAGTAGACAAAGCTCATTTGAGCTGCGTCGTGATATAACCCAATACAGAGGCGCCGCACACCCACTATGCTTCACAGATGAAGTGATGGATCATCAAATCCCTGAGGGTTTCAAACCCGTAAACATCGAATCATACGATGGCACAACAGATCATGCGGTTTGGATCGAGGACTATCTCCTTCATATCCACATGGCCCGCGGTGATGATCTACATGCCATCAAATACCTCCCACTCAAGCTTAAAGGACCAGCTCGGCATTGGCTTAATAGCTTGCCAGCAGAGTCAATCGGTTGCAGGGAAGACCTGGAAGCCGCATTCCTCGACAACTTCCAGGGCACATATGTGCGACCACCAGACGCCGATGACCTTAGCCATATAATTCAGCAGCCAGAGGAATCGGCCAGACAATTCTGGACACGGTTCCTAACAAAGAAAAATCAAATCGTCGACTGTCCAGATGCAGAGGCACTAGCGGCCTTCAAACACAACATCCGCGACGAATGGCTTGCCCGGCACCTAGGACAGGAAAATCCGAAATCCATGGCAGCCCTCACCACACTCATGACCCGCTTTTGCACGGGAGAGGACAGCTGGCTAGCTCGTAGTAACAACTTGACCAAAAACCCTGGTAGTTCGGATACCAAGGACAGCAATGGCAGGTCACGTCGCAACAAGCACAAGAGCCCCATTAACGGCGATAATGCTGAGGATACGGCAGTCAATGACGGATTTAGAGGCTCTAAACCCGGTCAGCGGAAAAAGCCATTCAAAAGAAATACCCAGGGCCCGTCCAACTTGGACCAAATACTCGATCGCTCGTGTCAGATACACGGCACCCCCGAAAAACCAGCCAATCACACCAACAGGGATTGTTGGGTGTTCAAACAGGCAGGCAAGTTAAATGCCGAAAACAATGACAAGGGGCTGCATAGCGATGACGAGGAGGAGCCCCGGCCGCCGAACAATAGAGGACAGAAAGGTTTCCCCCTACAAGTGCGGACGGTGAACATGATATACGCAACCCACATACCCAAAAGGGAGCGGAAGCGTGCACTAAGGGACGTATATGCGATGGAGCTAGTCGCCCCAAAGTTCAACCCGTGGTCCTCCTGCCCAATCACTTTTGACCGAAGGGACCACCCCACTAGCATCCGTCATGGCGGATTCGCTGCGTTGGTTCTAGACCCAATCATTGACAGATTTCACCTCACCAGAGTCCTGATGGACGGCGGCAGCAGCCTGAACCTGCTTTATCAGGATACAGTATGCAAAATGGGCATAGACCCCTCAAGGATTAAACCCACAAAGACGACCTTTAAAGGCATCATACCAGGTGTAGAGGCCAACTGTACATGCTCAGTTACACTCGAAGTGGTCTTCGGATCCCCGAATAGCTTCCGAAGCGAGGAGTTAATCTTCACATAGTCCCGTTCCGCAGCGGCTATCACGCACTGCTCGGACGAACCACATTCACAAAGTTCAATGCGGTGCCGCACTACGCGTACCTCAAGCTCAAGATGCCAGGCCCTCGAGGAGTAATTACGGTCAATGGAAACACCGAACGCTCTCTCCGAACAGAGGAGCATACGGCGGCCCTCGCGGCAGAAGTGCAAAGCAGCCTCTCAAGGCAACTCTCGAGTCCGGCTATTAAACGACCAGACACCGTCAAGCGCGCCCGGAGTAACCTACAACAAGACCGCCTGGCACGTTTCGAACACGAGTAGCAATGCGGCCCCAACCCCAACCCTCGCGAAATTGCGAAACCAGTACTACACGTACATAACTACGCTCTAGAAATACCATGGGCATAGGGGGAGGGGCACGACCACGACACGCCCAGCATGCGGCTTGACGGCACTAGGGGCTCCCGATTGTGTCATCCCTTTTATTTTTTCTTCTTTTTCTCTTACTTTCAGGACTCCATTCTCAAGAAGCCCTGTCCGGCATTAGAATCGCCGAACTCATGATGCAACAGCCAGGGAAGTGGAAAGCTACGCCTAGTGTCCAGGTGGTCTCTATTACGAGCAGTATACCTGTTTTACATAAAATCCCGCAAGCTTACCCCTGGAGGGGGACATGTCAAAAGTCCCGTTCCTTGCTTATCGCACTATTTGTATCATTCTACTTTCATTGCAGTCTCTTTTGAATAAAAAATATATAGCTTTTGCCAATTATTGCATTACTTTTTCTTATATATGTTCAGTTACGACATTGTGCAACCGTACACTTTGGTACGACCAATACACCAGGGGCTTGTGTACCCCAAAATATGGTGTGATAAGTCCGAACACTTCCACAAGTGCGGCACCCCGAACTTATAGCATTATATGCATCGGCTCCGGATCATGTCTTGGGTCAATAGTTGGGTTTGCTCGGCTCCCATGTTTTGGTACCTTACGTTCCATCATATCGGCTAAGGTAGCGCTGGGAGAACCACTGCGATTGTGCCCCGGTTGAGCTAGGTTAAGCACCTCAGTGGAGAAAGCTAAAACTGACCGTCATGATAGGGCGAGAGCCGGTCGCTGTTCGAGAGGTTTTTCGAGTCCCTAAAGACTTATGCCGCTTAGAGCGAGGAGTCGGCATTGTCCGGCCTAGGCGTGGATAGTGCTCCGAACTCGGTCTTCCGAATACTAGGGGCTTCGCCGAAATTTAAAATATAGAATTCTATGGCTAAGTGAGAGTGTTCAAGCATTATAGTACGGTTGCCTGGTTCATTGCGTTGAGCGCCTCCCTCGAAGGACCCAAGAATGGGAACAAGAGTGCTCAGGTTTGTCCCGAACACCCCAGCACTAAGGTAATATTTTAAATTCAAAAGCGTTGCTTAGCGCATATGAACAAGTTTTCAGCGTACAGGATAACAAATGCGAGTCTACTAAAAAATTACATCTTTGGAGCATTCACCCTCTATAAGGCGGGCACCCTTCAGGACGCCCTCATAATACATCTCGGGCTTGCGATAATCCTTACCCGGTGGTGGTCCGTCCGTCACAAGCTTCTCAGGGTCCAGCTTGCCCCAGTGCACCTTGGCACGGGCAAGGGCCCTACGGGCACCTTCAATGTAGATGAAGCGCTTGATGACTTCAATCCAGGGACAGGCGTCCACCAGCCGCCGCACTAGCCCGAAGTAGCTCCCAGGTGTGGCTTCCTTAGGCCACAGTCGAGCTATGAGGCCCTTCATGGCCTGTTCGGCGACCTTGTGGAGCTCGACCAGCTGCTTCAGCTGGTCGCTCAAGGGCACCGGGTGTTTGGCCTCAGCATACTGAGACCAGAACACCTTCTCTGTCGAGCTCCCTTCTTCGGCTCGGTAGAACGCGGCGGCATCGGACACACTGTGGGGCAGATCTGCGAAGGCTCCTGGAGAGCTCCGGATTCGGGTAAGTAACAGATAATTGACTTTCACATGCTTGCTTTGCATAAAGAATGCCTTACCCGCCGCTATCTTCTTTATCGCCTCAATCTCCTGGGGGGCTTTTTGGGCTTCGGCCTTAGCAGCTTTGGCACTCTCAAGGGCCGAGGCAAGCTCAGACTCTCGAGTCTTCGAGTCACACTCCAAACTCTCGTGTTTTTCCACGAGAGCCTGGAGCTCTTGCCGCACCTCCGCCACCTGCGCCTCCTGTTTCTCTCGCTCGGTGCGCTCCGCGGCCGCTTTGTTTTCGGCCACGGACACCGCTTCCTTCAGGGTCGCCACCTCGTTCGTGGCCCCTACAGTACCCACGTTATTCCTGTTATTTTTTGCAACCACATTTTTTATAATCCCATAAGGTATTACTTACCTTCCTTGTCCTTGAGCTACTTCTTGGCAAGGTCGAGCTTGTTCTCGGACCGCTCAAGGCTCTCTTTCAATGCATTGACCTCCGCAGTCAGTGCCGAAGAGGTCAGCAGCGCAGCCTGCATTCCCATATTGACATACTTATGTTAGACTCCTGCGTATATCTTTTTAGATCCTTAGTTCGGCTTTTCTTTCCGAACACCGAATTAAGCATCAGGGGCTACTATCTATGCGGTAATCTTCTTATATATCTTAAAAACTTACCTCAAAGCTTGTTAGAAGGCTGTTGCAGGCTTCAGTCAGCCCGCTCTTGGCGGACTGAACTTTCTGGATCACCACACTCATAACAGTGTGGTGCTCCTCGTCGATGGAGGCGCTGTTAAGCGCCTCCAGCAAGCTATCCGATGCCTCCGGTTGGACGGCGATCACCAGCGTCGCAGTCTTGCCCTTCTTACGAAGGGGCCGCCTGCCGGACTTCGGAACCACTGAAGGTCGGACTTAGAGCCCTTGGGGGTTTTATCCCCTTCGCGCCTGGAGTCCGGGGGTTGCCTTGCGGCACCTCTTGGGCCACCTCCTCCTGACCGGGCCCCTCTTGGGGTCCTACCTCGGCATCGGCGGCGGCGCGAGGAGAAGAGGCAGCCGGAAGTGAATCACTTTCCACATCCGACGGATCCAGGGACCCGCTCGATGAAGCGGCCAGCTCATCCTTGGGCGGGCTGCATGGTTGTATTCGGCATTAGAAGACACTATGCGACAAATGAAAAGCCATGAGTTATTCCGGAATCTGGACACTTACGATCTCGCCAGGGGCTTGGCCATTGATGGCCACTCTTCGCCGTCACCGGCGTTGGTGGGGAAGTTCGGGGGAAGGGTCCTTCCCTTCTTGGACCCTCCAGCCTCCCCAGTCGGGGAAGCCTTCCTTTTCTTCTCTCCCCCCGCTGGGGGAGAGGCTTCTTTTTCCTCCTCCTCATTTTCACGGGAGGATTCCGCCTCAGAGTCGTCGGACGATGATTCCGACGCCACCGGGCGCCGGGCACTCCTTCGAGTTCCCGTGGCCTTCTTCTTGGCCTTCTTCTCCGGCACCACGTGCGGTGCCGGAACCAGCAGCCCCGTCAAGCAGGCATTTACTGGGTCTTCTGGCAAGGGAGCCGAACAGTTAACCTGCCCGGACGTGTTCTGCCAGTCCTGTCAAAGGTAAGGGAGTTTAGATCCCGCATAGAATCAAACTATGAAAAACAAGAGTCCCGTAAAGGGCAAAATAGCTTACCTCGGTAGCTTGACGCTGCGAGCTGAATCCGCGATCTTCGGTAGTGGATGTGGGAGCTTCGGCGCCCTTAAACAGCGCCTTCCAGGCATCTTCGTACGTAGTGTCGAAGAGCCTTTTCAGAGTCTGATGCTGCACCGGATCGAACTCCCACAATTTGAAGGCCTGTTGTTGGCATGGGAGGATCCGGCGGATGAGCATAACCTGGATTACGTTGACAAGCCTAAGATTCTTGTTCACCAGGGTTTGCATACAGGTTCGGAGTCCGGTCAGCACTTCCGGATTACCCCATGCCAGGCCCGTCTCTTTCCAAGAAGTGAGCCGCGTAGGAAAACCAGACCAAAATTCGGGGGCCGCTGCCCATTTAGGGTTGCGCGACTCGGTGATGTAGAACCACCCCGATTGCCACCCCTTCACGGTCTCCACAAAGGAGCCCTCGGGCCATAGGACGTTGGCCATCTTGCCAACCATGGCGCCTCCGCACTCCGCTTGGCGGCCGCCCACTACCTTCGGCTTGACATTGAAGGTCTTCAGCCATAAGCCGAAGTGGGGCTGGATGCAGAGAAAGGCCTCGCACACAACGATGAACTCCGAGATGTTGAGGATGAAATTCGGGGCCAGATCATCGAAATCTAGGCCGTAGTAGAACATGAGCCCCCGGACGAATGGGTGAAGTGGAAAACCTAGTCCGCGGAGGAAGTGGCAAGGAACACCACCCTCTCATGGGGCCTAGGGATGGGGATGAGCTACCCCTCATCGGGGAGCCGATGCGCGATGTCGCCGGACAAGTATCCGGCCTTCCGCAGCTTTTTTACTTGCCCCTCCGTAACGGAGGAGACCATCCATTTGCCTCCCGCTCCGGACATGGTTGGAGAAGGTTGAGGAGGGATGTGCGGATTTGGGCACTGGAGCTCGAGTGCACGGAAATGGATGAGCAAAGGAGGAAGAAGGTGTAGGTGAAAACGTGGATCCTTATCCCCTTATATGGACGGACGAAGCTATGCGTCCCCACCAGCCTGGTAAAACTCACTTATCTCCCAAGCACCATAATCAATGGCGCGGTTGGGTTACCCACGCCCATATTGATGAGAATCCCAGAATAAGGGGGGCATGATCTCCGCTTTGATAAGACGTGCCAAGGAAACTGCCTCGCTAAACGCGCTGAGGTGGGACAGTAAAAATGATTCGAATAAAGGTCTGGCCGTGGTGTGGTGTCACGCCGCGGAATACGTCAGCAGATTTGTGTAAAAATTATTCTCTCTACGGTGGTATGTGGAACTTGTTTTGCAGAGCCGGACACTATCCTTGTGTTCAAAATCTTCTACGAAGAATTCGGAGGAGGAACCCGCCTTGCAATGCCGGAGACAATATGCGCACCGGACTCGTCATCATTGAAGCCTGGTTCAGGGGCTACTGAGGGAGTCCTGGATTAGGGGGTGTCCGGATAGCCGAACTATCATCTTTGGCCGGACTCCTAGACTATGAAGATACAAGATTGAAGAATTCGTCTCGTGTCCGGATGGGACTTTCCTTGGCGTGGAAGGCAAGCTTGGCGATACGGATATGTAGATCTCCTACCATTGTAACCGACTCTGTGTAACTCTAACCCTCTTCGGTGTCTATATAAACCGAAGGGCTTTAGTCCGTAGGACGAACAACAATCATACCATAGGCTAGCTTCTAGGGTTTAGCCTCTCCGATCTCGTGGTAGATCTACTCTTGTACTACCCATATCATCAATATTAATCAAGCAGGAGTAGGGTTTTACCTCCATCGAGAGGGCCCGAACCTGCGTAAAAACATTGTGTCCCTTGTCTCCTGTTACCATCCGCCTAGACGCACAGTTCAGGACCCCCTACCCGAGATCCGCCAGTTTTGACACCGACAGCGCTGGTGGGTCCCTACTGTCATCCTCTCCATGTACAGTCATCTCCTTGTTCCTCTTGGTTGTTGACGATGTTGACAACGCAAGAGGGCGGCGCACCGCGCATGGCGAGCGAACCAAGGCCGCAAGGCGGAGGACAATGGCGAGGCCTCGGATGGAACGACAAGGAGCCGTTGAAGATGCATCGGTCCAGTAGAAGGCGGAGGGGAGTACGATGGTTGACTGGTTCGGGCACGGGTGTGTGTTGGGGCTGACATCGCCGGAGAATAACAGGACGTGCGGGGGAATAGAGGGAGGGACTGGCCAATGTTGGAGGGTACATATGGTAGGGCGGCGAAGGCGCGGCCAGCCATGGGAGGCGGGAGCAGGCGAAGACAACGGGGTGGTTTGGTTTGGGCGGCTGGAGGAAGAAGAAGACAAGAGATAGAAGATACACGACAGATGTTGGATGTCAATCCAACGGCTGGTAGGCAGAATCGTTTGTTGACTGGCTAGTAAGTCGACACCACCTTGGATAGGCTATTTCCTCGTGGGTCCCAAATGTCAGAATCCAAATCTGTCATGGTCATGCAGCCTTTCCTATGAAAATTTACAGCACATTTAATGTGCTAGTTCGAAATAAGTTTGTGGGTGCTGGTGGGGGCTAATCACTTGGCTTCTGTAATGCACAGTGAGCTCAAGCAGCCGGCGTGAGTGATGTTATTTCCCATGGTTGTGATTTGTTACAATATTTCACTGTAAATTAAACGAATGGCAAGCCATTTGCCTTGTTTCAAAGAAAATATGACAGTCACAGCCGAGTTGAAAAGGGCAGGAACATCTAACTCCAGCTTACAAACTGTACAAAAGCACGAGGGTTGATTGTTCATCAAGTTTACAAAAAAATCCAGATTGAAAAGGGCAACAACATCTAACTCCGGCACTGTTTTCGGCAGTCATAGTCAAATGGATCGGTCAGGTCAATAGAATGAACATTCTGGGTCATAAAATTTACTGGATTATGACCACAATATGTTGTAAATAGAAGCCCGGCACGTTCATAAGCTCTTTTGCCCACCTGAAACTCCTTTTTTTGCTCTTCGACATACCCATCCGTCAAAACCATTCTGCTGATAAACTTAAGCCTGATGGACAATAGTAACCTCGCATTCAGCAGGAAGAATGTGACAAATCTTGTGTTTGCACGATTGGCTACATATCGTTCTAGTGTTATTGTCTTCAATCGAATCTCATGACAAGTGAGAAAATCCCGATGCTTACGAATCCACCGATTGGTTATAACTTTCTTACCCTGTCATGTTGCTTAAATAGACATGAAGATTAAAAACAGTTAAGGTCTAAAAGAAGAGTGTCGAAAGAGCAACAGCTGAACGGTTAATTCTAGTACACTATATGCGGGCTTCCAATGTGCGTGAAATTATCACCTTTATATACAACTTCTCCAGACATGGAAAGCATTGCAGCAAGCCAATAATCTTGTTCAGATCAAAACTATTCATTTGGATATATAAGATCTTGACAGAATCCACAACCATTGATAGGCCATCCATGGAGAAACTCTTCATTGAGCATAGAACATAATATTAGTACAAAATGTGTACTCCAAGATGATATATAAATTATGCGCAGAAATTTAAAATGCAGCTTATGGTTACAAGTGTAGATGATAATATAAAGTACCTGAAGAACTGTGGAGCCAAACACCATATTGAAATGAGCACAGAGATCATGTATTACACCCAAGGTCTCCAGTTTAGGCGCAGAGAGGACGGTTATTTGCAACGGTGAATAACTAGAATCAAGGATCAACCTTTGAAGTGAAGGGGCATCTTGGATGATGAGATGCCTTCCGTCAAAAGAAATTCCAATTCTTACAAGGTTAGGCGACTTTATTTGGAGACAACCGATTCTAACTATGAAAACAAGCACCAAGCACTCCAGCACAGGGCAACTGGAGTGGATGATGCTGTGTAATGAGGCCTCCGATATACGAACCCGCACAAGTGAAAGTTTCTTGAGAAATGGGAGTCGAAGGTTTAGTACCAGATTGTCTGGTAGGTAGCACAACGCAAAGGTGGCGGTGTGGAGAGCGGAGGAAAACCACGAGATGGACATCGGTGCTGAGGGCACAAGTTCATGGTGTTCGGTATGTGGTATGTGATTTCCAGGGGAATAGTAGAACTCAAGCAGCTGTAGTTCTGTGAATTCAGGGGATTTCAGCCAGGCGTCCACCGTGCAGGGCATGGTATGCTTGCTCAGGTAGCATGACGGGATGCAGAGCCTTTGAACGGAGCCCTAGTGGGAGGAGATGATGGCTCTGGGATTTCAAAATCATTGAAGAGAGATAGCTGACGACAGACGAGATTAAGGGGCACGGCGCACCATAGAGGGCGCCACCGAATTGAGAGGACTTGGGTGCGGCAGCAATCCTTGGTGGGGAGAAGCGAGATGATCTCCCCAAGGATGGCGTCCGGGAGATCGCTGATGCGGTCCACCCGAGATTCTACGGGTTCCTGGGATCCGGTGGGGGTGGGGTCACCGCTTCTCCCCGCGCTGCCGGGTGTGGGATCTACAACAGGCGTCGCCGCTGGCGGGAGCCTCTTCTTCTTGGCGCTGGGGTCAGCCGACTCCATTTTCCTCGAGGGCATCGCGTCGCACTCACGGATTTGAGCAGAGCAACAAATGACGAGCCTGGTTGTAGTGCGAGCGAAGAAGAAGGGGAGCTGGGGGTTTTTTGTAGGAGTGAGGAAGAAGGGGAGCTGGGGTTTTCTATAGGAGTGAGGTGAGGAATTTGGGGGTACGAGTGGAGCGAGCTGACGTGAGGTGGGTGGGAGCGAGGAGGAAGAAGAGCACCCAAGATTTTTTGGGGGGAGTGGGGAGCGGTGTGCTGGGTGTGGGTAGCGCCTAGAGAAACAATTAATACTAGTACAGTGGAGACACTCTACAACTACCCAGAAAAACAATTACTACTAGTACAGTGGAAACACTCTACCGCTTCTGGCTCCTCCTAGGTCATTGAAACGTCTCCCTCTACTGAATGCCGTTATACTTTTGTTCACCGACATGCGGGCCGTGCAGCGCACTGGCCCAAATGCCATCACTACTAGGAAACGGGCTATAGATAGGGTTGACACTAATGGCGCACTAGGGAAGCAGTGCGCCACTACTATATACTAATGGCGCACTAGTTGGTGATGCGCCATTAGTGTGGAAGACACTAATGGCGCACCACACAAAAGGTGCGCCACTAGTGATAATTTTTTTTTCATTTTTACATACATACTAATGGCGCATCCGACCGTAGTGCGCCATTACTAGTTCTAACTAGTAATGGCGCACCAGACAAGGAGTGCGCCAGTACTGAATTTTTTTTATTCTTTTTTTTTTGCAAAACTACTAATGGCGCACCATCTCACAGTGCGCCATTACTAGTTTAAACTAATAATGGCGCACGGTGTCCCAGTGCGCCATTAGTATATATGTATTTTTTTTTACTTTTCTGCAAAACTACTAATGGCGCACCATCTGCAGGTGCGCCATTAGTAACCAGGGTTACTAATGGCGCATTTGCAGGTGGTGCGCCATTAGTAACCTAGGACCCCAACAAGATATTTTGGACAGCCACACCTACCCACTCACTTTCCCCAGTTCATTCCCTCCACCTCCTTCTCCAAGCTTTCGGCTGCCTCCTCCTCCTCACCTCATTTCCACCATAGATTCATCAAAATTAAGTGGTGAAATTACCTTTTTTTGATAGGTAAGTAAGGGGAAAGCTATCTTCATGATGTAGATCTACTTTTTTCTCCCTAGCTCGCTCCAACAACGTGTACATGCACTTTTTGTGGCCTAGCTAGATCTATGCATGTTTGCGGTGTTGCATGTGTTTGTGGTGTTGCATATATGTTTGTGTTTGCAGGTACCGGTATTTGAAATGCGATAGTTGCCAATATTTTGCCGGAATGTTGATTCATTTCCGTTTCGGAGAGAATTTTGGCACCATGCATTCTTTTTGGTCCTATTTTTAGGGAAGGTCATGCCAAATTTTTTCTTGGTTCTAAAATATCGTTTTGCTCTACCCCGCAGGCGACCATGGTCCGCATGATGATCGAAGGCATCGTGAATAGGTTTTTGAGCTCTGTGAAGGCCGAGATGCTTCAAAAGAATGAGACGGAGATAAGATGTCCGTGTCGAGGATGCAAGCTGAAGAGCCTTATTACGGACCCGGATTCCGGGCAGGTGCGGGACCACCTGCTCTTGCGTAGTTTCATGGATGGCTATTGGTGGCAAGGTGATGAAGATGACTATGAAGTCGTCCATGGGGGCCGGGCAAGAAATGAGGAAGGGCAACAAGACAAGTAGCACTGCGGCGAGGGCGGGCGAGAAGACGAAGAATCTCCAGGACATGATCACGACGGTGATGCTGTACACAGTCATCATGTAGAAGATGTCGTACATGATGATGAGGAAGATCAAGACGAAGGGCATGATCATGAAGATGAATATGCCGGAGCAGACGACGATGGAGGCTGGGTGCAGGACCCTCATATTCAAGAGCTGCTTCTCAAGCAGACAGATAACGCAAGAGCTACCGCCCGAGAGAAAGCCAAGCTGGATCAACTGGAGATAGACGCGGTTACTCCATTGTATGAAGGATGCAGGCCCGAGGATACGCGCCTGAAAGTAATGCTCATGGCTCTGGAGATGAAGGTAAAACACAAAATGACCGACGCATGCTTCGACGAGAACATGTCATTCTGGCACGAACGTCTTCCCAAGGGGAACAAGTGCCCGACCAGTTTCGAGGAGGCGAAGAAAATTGTGTGTCCTCTGGATTTACCGCACGTGAAATACCAGGTGTGCATGAACAATTGCATCATTTATCGGGATGAGCACGCGGAGTCTACCATATGTCCGGTGTGCAGCGTCACTCGATACAAGAAGAGGAAGAAAGCTCCTCGAAAATCGGTGTGGTACTTTCCAATCACTCCTCGTCTGCAGCGGTATTTCGTGGACCCTAAGGTAGCAAAGCTCCTGCGTTGGCACGCGGATAGGGAGGAGAAGAAGTAGGAAGATGACGGAAATGATCCGGAGATAAATAAAAAGACAAGATGCTGAGTCACCCTAAGGATGCGAGCCAGTGGCAAGCGTTGAACTTCGAATACCCAAAATTTGGGAAGGATCCAAGGAACATCGTGCTGGGCGCGAGCACCGATGGACTCAATCCGTTTGGAAGCCAGAGAAGCACACATAGCACCTGGCATGTGTTTGTGTGGATGTACAACCTTCCCCCTTGGTTGTGCATGAAGAGGAAGTACATTCACATGAGTATGCTAATTGAAGGGCCGAAACAACCAGGGAACGACATCAATCTGTATCTGGGGCTGCTGAAAGAGGAGCTAGACACGCTGTGGAAAATGCCAGCTAATACGTGGGACGCCGCAGGGAAAGAATATTTCCCTATGAGAGCCGCACTGCTCACGACGGTGCACGACTATCTCGGTTACGGATATCTCGCGGGGCAGGTAGTCAACGGATTTTCTGGATGCGTAAGGTGCATGGATGATACAATGTATCGCCAGCTAGATAGAGATCCCGGGTCTTCGAAAACCGTGTTCATGGGACATCGAAGGTGGCTTCGCGACGATGACCCGTGGAGGAAACGCAAGGATCTGTTCGATGGTGAAACCGAACCCCGAAAACGCCCGCGTACGAGGAGCGGCGAGGAAATAGACGAGCTGTTGAAAAATTGGAAAGATTGCCCACTGTGGGAAAAGAAGCAAAAGGTGCCAGAGCCGGGAAAGAAGCGAAAGGCGCCAGAGCCGCTGCTGAAGGTATGGAAAACGAGGTCTGTTTTCTGGGACTTGCCGTCCTGGAAGATCCACCATGTGCCTCACAGCCTTGATGCCATGCATATCACGAAGAACGTGTGCGAGAGTCTGCCTGGTACCCTGCTCAACATGCCAGAGAGGACCAAAGATGGGCCGAAAGCAAGGGAAGTCTTGAAATCAATGGGCATCAGGCAGGAGCTTCACGCTAATGATGATGATGATGATGAGGCGAAGCAGGACGCAGAAACTCGTCGCAAAGGCAAAAAGGCCAAGAAGACCGGAAGTGACTACCCTCCCACGTGCTTCACTCTATGTCAGGAGGAGATCGAGAAGTTTTTCACCTGCCTCGTAGGAGTAAAACTTCCTTACGGTTATGCGGGGAAGATAAGCAGATACCTAGACCCAGCGAAGCAGAAGTTCAGCGGGATGAAGTCTCAAGACTGTCACGTGCTGATGACGCAGATACTTCCAGTTGCAATCCGTGGGATCATGGACGCGCACGTCCGTGAAACGCTATTTGGCCTCTGCAACTTTTTCGATGTCATCTCTCGGAAGTCGGTTGGCGTGAGGCAACTTAGAAGGCTACAGGAAGAGATCGTGGTGATACTATGCGAGCTTGAGATGTACTTCCCGCTTGCATTCTTTGATGTTATGGTGCATCTGCTGGTCCATATCGTGGAGGATATCATCCAACTCGGGCCGACGTTCCTGCACAGCATGATGCTGTTCGAAAGGATGAATGGTGTCATCAAAGGATACGTTCGCAACATGTCACGTCCAGAGGGAAGTATAGCCAGGGGCTTTCTGACCGAAGAGTGCATCTCCTACTGCACGAATTATCTAGGCATCGAGAACCCCGTTGGTCTGCTCGTCAACAGGCACCTCGGCAGGCTCGCTGGATGGGGTCACCGTGAGGGTCGCCGCGAAATGCATGTCGACTTCGAGGGTCGACTCGCCGACTTTGAAAGAGCAAACCTAGTCGCGCTACAACACATAGACGTGGTCGATCATTGGGTGGTAGAGCACAAAATCTTTATTGAGAAGACGTACAATGACCGAGGCCAACAGAGGACGAACGGAGATATAATCAAAGAGCACAACTCATGTTTCACGCGTTGGTTCAAGCAGAAGCTTCTGCCGTACCCTTTACATGAGGATTCTTCCGCGGAAGAACATCTCATATTCGCCTTGTCACAGGGTGCCGAGCACAACCTGATGACCTATGAGGCGTACGATATCAACGGCTACACATTCTACACCGAGAATAAGGACATGAAGAGCGATGGTTATCAGAACTCCGGGGTAACGATGGAATCCTACACCGGTGACGACAAGGACAGATACTACGGAAGGATCGAGGAGATCTGGGAGCTGAGCTATGCTGGAGAGAAGGTCCCGATGTTCCGTGTCAAATGGGCCAAGAGCGTCCTAAAAGAAGACCGGTATTTCACCACCATGGTTATACCCGAAGCCAAATCCAAGACCGCGGGTGCAAACGTCACCGCGAAAAATGAGCCATGGGTACTGGCTTACCAAGTGGACCAATGCTTCTTCATTACCGACCCGTCAAAGCCCAGTCGTGTTGTCATGAGGAGAGGCAAAAGGAAGATCATCGGAATGGATGGAGTAGTCAATGAGCAAGACTTCGACAAGTACGGCGACCCGAAGATCGAACATGATGACGACGATGAAGTAGAAGCACACACCACAAGAAGAAGCAGGACCACCCTACCTAAAGGACGTCCGTTCCACAGAAGAACTCCATTTGCGAAAAACAAGGGCAAGAAGATTGTGAACAGATAGCTTGCTAAGATCGATTGTATTTAAATCGTAGTCTTCATTTCTCGATTGTATTTCATGGGCACTTTTTGATATCATGAATATTTTTAAATTTCACGGGCACTTTTTGAATTCATGAGGACACTCGATCTCGATCCCCCTCCACCGCCGCCGACGAGCACCCGGCCCCCCGCACCCTCCCCCGCTCCACCGCCGCCAACGGTCACCCCCCGCACCCTCCCCCGCTCCACCGCCGCCGCCGATGATATTTTCAAGTAACAAATTTGAACATATTTTTTAAGGCACAAGTGGCGCGGATTCCGGAGCTTGTCCAAGAGCAAGTGGAACAACAACTAGGAACGAAGCTCAACGCCATGGTGCCTACGTTGATTCATGGGCTGACGACGTGGATTGCGGGCGGCCAACAGGGGCCTCCCCCGGTTCCCAGCTTCACGGCCAGCAACTCGCACAGCACGCAGGCAGCGCCATTGGTGTCTCCGGCGGCGCCACTGGTGTCTCCGGCGGAGGCGGTATTCGTGTCTCCGGCGCCGGCACGGGCATTGGAGCTTAATGCACCCGGGTGTACGCCGGCCGGCACCTCGCCAGCAAGCGGCCCCTCTGTCAATTGCACGCCCGCCGTTGGCGGTGCCTCGACATTAGCCGAGCTCGACGGCATCACGGTAACTAAGCCTCTCGGCCGATGACTTCATCTCCTTGCCTTTGACTGGGCATCCCTGACGCCCTACATGTTTTCACAGGGCGCTGCCGACGTTCCTTGCACTCTTCTGCACTTCGTGGTCGGCGAGTTGGTCGATGTCGCCAAGGGCAGAATTGTTCAACCGGGCAACCCCATGTTCCACGGTAATCCGATGCCATCCATAGTGTATAGGGTTGAAGTGGTTCGGGTGCTGCCAGGCTGCGATGAGTTGTTACCTCCGATTCGACCCGCTGGGGCCGACGAAGAAGATGAGATGACCCTCAGCGCCTGCGTAAACTGGCCCCTACTTTGGCCGAAGAGCCAGATTCGTTTGGGGGCGGGGGACACCACCCCACAGACAAGACCGCCAGTCGTGCCGGCGCCAAGCCATGGCAAGAACGCCGCAACGCTACCGGACCTGCCGGACATCCCTATGGCACAGGATCTGGACAACCCTATGGCACAGGATCTGGACGGCGACGACAGCGACAACGGTACATTTACCAAAGTTTATAAGTACTTTGCCGAACATGGGTACGCTGACGAGTTCTGTGGGCCTCTTTCTCAAGAACCCAACCAAGACGACCGCAATCTAGCTGGTACGGCGGAGAAATCCAATTGCAACAGGCGTCGTCTGGCGTTCAGTTCTCAGGACACGCCTCCAGCTCCCGCCTTCACCGAGCCTCAGATAGCTGAGGTGCGGAATATTATCAGCCCCAACACGCTCAAGAAGGCGGTCTATGAGCAGAACTCAGTCCCATTACAGGAGATCAAGAAGAAGGGACGGAAACGAAAGACTAACAAGGGCGCCGGTGCGAGCCAGCCGGCACCGAGTTCGATCCGTGCTTAGGACGGGCCACCTTCACCTAAGGATATCTCGAGGAGGGTGCATGTGGCGGGTAGGGCGATGCTACCGCCAAATATGCTGAATGCTGCAACCGGTGCTATGCGGAGTCTGCACGACAGTGTTCTTTCTTTGGAGAAGCGGCGTCTCAGAGAGAAGGATGTGGCATACCCGGTTTTCGTGGCCAAGGTGCCAGAGGGCAAGGATTTTGTGGGTGGCGACATCGGGGGTACGATCGTCCTGCGGTTTGATGACATCTTTGATATGTTTAACCTTCATCCGCTGCACTACACCTTCGTTCGGCTGTTTTCGCTGAGTATGGAGATGCGGATCATTAGAGACAAGACCCCGGATATCGTGATAGTCGACCCCTTCTACATGCGTGCCAAGCACTTAAGCAGTGCTAGGGACCGCCAAGTTGCGAGTTCACACCTCGAAGGCGTCATTCTAGCAAACCCAGATAAGGATAACTTCCTTGTGGCTTACTTTCCCGAGTAAGTCAACCCTTAACCGCCCCGTAACATATGATTTCTTAGATTTCGATCGTTCTTTTTTTTCTAACATTCTGTGTTTTGTGCAGTGACACACATTGCACACTCATCCTCTTAAGCCCGAAATATTCCATGGCCATGTATTTCGACCCGAACCGTAACTCCAAGATAGACTACACAAATGTCAAGAAAGTTCTTGATGATGTTCTCCCCGGCTACGCCAAATCTAGAGGCACCTTCACCAGGGCAGTTCGTAAGTACGGCAAGCACATGTTCTCACACAATACGAAGTTCTGCTGTGTCAAGCAGCCGCCTGGCGGTCAGAAGGATGCCTACTACACCCTCCATCACATGCGGGCGATCATAACGGACCATCATCACCTTCTGCTACCAGATAATCTCAAAGATTGGGCCACAAACTTGTCAGCAATCCAGGACGCGGACCTCAGACAAGAATTCTTTCGCATCCAGTCGGAATTTGCAGACATCATCCATCAAGATGTCCTTCATACCTCGGGGCAGTTCTTCCTTAGATATCAACCGTCCAACAGTGAGATAGATGAAACGCTACAAATGCAGGGTGACAGTGACCGCGATTTCATGACCATCACGACAGACGGCGGCTTCATCCGCGCTCCTGTCCGATGAGTCGAGTCGAAAGTAGTGATGTGTAGTTCTGAAACGTTGATTGGTTCATGTTGTAATTAAACTTTAATGAATTTGTATGTCTCTTTGGTTTGGACAGTCGTTCAACTTAGATGTAATCGATGCTATTTATTAGTAGGAACATGAATCGTGCTATTAATGTCTTGCTTTTCTCTTCCGATCCTTTTGTTGCATACTTACATATTGCTTACGTATTTTCTGTTGTTTGGCTTGTGCATAGAGATGCCGTCGTATGTCGTGTACAAGGGTAAGGTTCCCGGAGTCTACGATGACTGGGAGGAGTGTCGGAGACAGGTTCATCGTTTTAGCGGTAACAGTTACAAAGGGTACATCACTAGGGCGGAGGCCGAATCTAGATACGCCCGCTATCTAGCGGGAGAGAGGAGGGAGCGTTGGAGGAACCGGATGAAGACCAGTTTGATCGTGATGATGCTCATCGTGATGACCGCAGCTCTCTTTTATGTGATGGTAGTTTAGATGATCGATATAGACTTGTAATGTGAAGACAAACTCGATACTCGCGATCTTGAGACTTGTAATGTTTTATCTTTGTTCGTTCTTTTGAATTCGGAGACTAATACGATGAATTGTATTCGGAGACTAATCTTCTATTGTATTCGATGAATCTGCTGTTGCTGTGTGCTGCTGTCTATATTCTGTCCAATAATATATTTTGTAACCTGTGCAAAAATCAGAAAAGTAAAAAAACAAATATTCATACTAATGGTGCATCACCACAAGGTGCGCCATTAGTATGCCAAAGGATACTAATGGAGCATCAAAACAGAGTGCGTCATTAGTATGACAAAGCAGATTGTTACATATGGCCCCCCGGGAGGCATACTAATGGCGCATGGTGTTACATACTAATAGCGCACTGCCTGGTGCGCCATTAGCATACCAGATACTAATGGCGCACCAGTGGTGCGCCATTAGTAAAAAATTCTAGTGGCGTGATACTAATGGCGCACCGGTAGTGCGCCATTAGTAGGCAAAACCGGTGCGCCATTAGTAGGCCTTTTCCTAGTAGTGCATCCACCAAATTAGAAGGCAGTATGCAGGCGGAGAGTCACCCCGGTCGTAGCGTGGCAGTAACGAGCCGTCGTATCACAAAACCCCACCTCCCCGCAGTCTAAGTTTGACGGACGAAGCAACCATCATTTCACTCTTTGCTGAATCCCCTTCTCCCTCACCGTCTTCAAGAAAGGCAACACTCGCATCTACCACTGTTCTTCTCTCCCAACGAAGGGAAGGTAAGCGGATCCGTGATGTTGGTATATTTTCATTCAGAGAAAAAAAAGAACTTTTGCAAAGCAGTAACCGATCCTCACTCTCTTTTTGTTTCATTGTTATTGTGATTGTGTTTTCCTTTGAGTGATCTCCTAGTATTCGTCAGTTCATGATGGATCAAGGAGAACCAGGCAAAGATCTGCCGATATTGGAGCAGACGCGGGAGGTTGATCCCCACGAGACAGAGAGCTCCAAGAAGATGGAGGCAACCACCGAGGCGACCCCAGATACGCTCACGGCCACTACTGAGATGGTCAACGCCCCGTTTGAGGTTACAGCCCCCGTGGCACTGCAGGAGCAGTTTTCCCCCTTCGAGGATGTGTCCCCCCCCCCCCCCGCTGAGCTGCCCAAGGTGATTTCCTTCTTTGCCGATCTCGATTGTGGTTTTTCATCTAAGTATGTGGTGATTTTTTTTAGAAAAGGAAGTATGTGGTGATTAATAATGCAAAATTTTATTAGCTTTGATGCCATGCTATACATAGTGGTTTAAATAACTTGTGTTTCTTATACTGAAAAGTAATTCAGAATTTGTTTATGTTTCAATTAGAGCCCTGATGCAGACAAGGATTGTGTGGTTGTGCATGTCACTCGCTATGAGGCGGATGACCTGAATATACGCACTGGGAAAACAGAGTTCTTAGGCTGTTGGATCCTGGAAGCCATTTGCGGTTATACCAATGAAGAGGTGTATTCCAGCCTCACTGTTGTCAGGCGTGTTGTCCAGGGTGTACTGAAGCACAAGAAGTTCAAAGCTACTCCTTCATGTGTGAGGCATACTGTTCTGGTCAAGCTTACGCAGGAAGATGACGTGGCATGCCTCAACAAACAAGTTTATCAGTGGCAAGGCCACAAGGTTGTCTTCATGAAGCTTCACAGGATTGAGCTGCTGCGGGACGTCCTCGATGATGTTTATGGCAAGGTCCGTCTTGTGTCCAGCCCAAATTAGATCGAGGCATGAAATAGTTGCCCCAGCTAGTGTTTAATAGTAGTTTGGATTGTGTCTAATTATTTGAACCTTGCATGTTATCGGCCCCTCTGGGGCTAGTACTCTGTTTGAATCCGTCTATGGGAACTGCTGCTACCTTTGTGTGCCCGTGAATCATATAAGCAACTATGTATCTTGTTACATTGGTTCATGTAGTTAATTGAGGCCACAATGTAATAAACTCCAAACATTCAACGCTAGTCCAGCGCTCATGTGGAACACTCACATTAAAGTCGTCTTCATAAAAATCTTGAAAAGCATAAGTTAAGCAGTTTTATACATCTCAATGATTCATAGAACATAACAAACATATGCTAGTTCACAGCAAAAGACAAAGTTGTGAGAAGGTTTACAAATCAGGAAAAAACAAGCAAGGCTTCTCTAAGCAAAGGGCCTCCCGGCAGGCTTAAATTTCCTGGAGTTCACTCTAGTTCTTTCTTGTTGCCACCATCCAGGGTTAGGTTCTCTCATTCCAGAATAACCAATTATAATTGTGGTCTCAGCTGGAATGCTGAACTGAACCATGCAGTGTACTGACCAGGTGAAATTCTTGTGCATTCCACTAAATTTAAGCACCGCTATTTGCAGAAATAAGTAGATCACAATGCATGTTGTCCGCGCACCTGTCCAAAAAACCACCGTGCAGCCGTGCCAGCTAGTCCTCGGTCCATGGATGAACTAGTAGAAAGTGCATTCCGGACTAGGATGCAGTTGTTTTCGCTCGTCCCTGCACTGCAATCAGGAAGTAAAACGTACGAATCAGCTTCGTTTAGATTGCGTTGGTCATTCTACCTTAGTTACTACCAATGTAGGGATACCTTAAAGACGGGAGGTTAGACGACGACGACGAGGGATAGCCATCTCATTTTGCGCAGTTGTACTAAAACTGAGGTGAGTGCTTTTGATTGCACGGATAGAAACGATACGGAGACAGACATCCCGAAATGATATGGAGACAGACATCCCTGTTTGCACGAATACGAAATACGGTTATTTAAACAGTGACATATATTACTACTTTCCCCCGTTTCCTCTTAGAACCAAGTCCTAGATTCATGCTACAGCTTTCCCACTTTCTTCCCTGTTTGAACCAACGCTTTGAGTTGACTGTATGAACTAGCTTTACTTCTAATAATAGTAGAAGTCTAGGTCGCTTTGGAACAGCGGACGGAAGTAGAAAAGGATCCACACGAAGGGGGAAGAGCTGGGGTAGTAGAGCAAGGCAGGTTTCGAAGGAATATATACCTGAGGGTCGTCGGCATGTGGCAAAGACGGTGTCGGGAGGCCGCATCTTGGCCACAATACCGCAGGGAGGAAGAAGGGGTCGGAGCCCCTCCCGAGCCGACGCTCTCTTGGAGAGAACGGCACGGCCACCGATCAGGACGCGCAGGCATCCATTGGTCTCCTCCCTCGCTGCCGACGACAGCGTGAACGATGCACCTACACCCCCTGCCCCGGTCGAGGTTGTCCGGCCAGATTTGTGACCAGCCGTGAGCTGAGAGAGAGAGTGTGGCCACCTATGTCTTGCTTAGATCTGGAGAGCACCTGCTTTTATATATAGTGGAGTGATTTTGTTGTACCGGCTTCAAAAAATGCGCTCCTACGTGTACCCGCGAGTGGGTGTGAGAGAACTAGTGTGTGCGTGCACCGCTTCTCTTCGTGAGAGTACAATATATACTATGCCCAAAGAACATTCACCGCAAGAGTAATAATTTAAGTGTGTGACATGTGAGCTAAAATAAAATGTGCGTGCCGTCTTTTGTTTTTTAGATGTTCTGAGGGTAGGGTGTGAAGAGCACATATGTGTGTGACGTCTACCTGCAGATAGACGATGGGTGCCAGTGCGAGTCTGCGAGAGGACTCGGGAGAGTTGTGACTCGTGAGGGTGCGTGCGCGTGAGAGAGAGGGGGGCATGTATCAATGCAATGCATATGTCTGTAAATCATTATCCGACAAACGTTCGCCACAAGCCTTTTCCTGACAAACACCGTAAGAACCGTTAGATCGGCATCCGAGATTGTCAGTTTTGCCATGTCATTTAACAGAACAGCCACTCTTCCTACACACAAATCTTCCACATGAGTGTTAGAACCTGCCTTATGCTCCCTCCGTTTCGAAATGCAGTGCATATAGCTTTATTGAAAATTAGAACCTGCAAACTTTTACCGAGTTTTCGTGTACCAAATTGCACATGTAGAATACCCTGTATATATCATTTCATTCATCTTCGAGAGGTAACTATAAAGATGGGTGATGAGTCTACAAAGAAAGACCATCGTATCACCCGCAGCAATTTCAACCATCCTTTAGTGTCGAGGAATATCATAGGAACTCTATATGATATGATGTTTATAGGATTTTTTCCTTTAGAGCCAATTGGTTCATAGGAATAGATTCATATACTCTACATTTTAAAGGAAATAAACATGATATCATTTCTATAGCTTCAGAGCCACTTGGTTCATATGAATGGATTCCTATACTCCCTTAATTTCAAAGGAAAATAAACATTAGTGTATATTCAATAGAGAAGTTCCTATGATATGAACCAAATTACATCTCTTTACTAATCCCTCCTCATAGGACTTGAGATACATGTCATCTCTAGATTCAATAGAAAAGTTCCTATGATGTGAACCAAATGACATCTCTTTTCCAATCTCTACTCATAGGAATTGAGATCCTCCATGTCATCTCTTTCCCTACAACTTCCATGTATACATCTTCTATTCCTAAATAGATAGTACAACCCACTAGTAGCTTTTTTCCAAAACATGCAACTATGGCACAAGAACTATATAGTGTGCCAATAACTTTGAAAGATGGTCGCTGGATGAAGCTAACCCGACAGTGCAGAGATTGGAAAATCCGAGCACTACTGGCCATTGGATATCATCAACATTCCACCAGATCTGCCACATGTACAATTTAGAAGACTCCATGGTTGAACTTAAGCATAACGCACAAACCTCAAAACACAAGCACTTCTCCTTTGTTCTAGAATCTTCTGTATCATAATTGATTATTTTTTTCTAAATGAATTGCCATTATTTGTTTTTTACTTTATGATTTACAATGCACAACCCCATGAATCTTAACATTTTTATAAAACTAATTGATTTTGAATGAGATGAACTATAAGAACTAAACGAACATCTACATCATGCATATATGACTCAAAGCTTTACATGCTATAGTGTGTATTTATTCATAATTTGGTATCGAAATCTCATGCGTTCAATACATGTGTACCTTGCTAGTTTTGAGTAGAGTAGCAAATTTCATGCGGCCCCGGGTATATCAAAATGCAGGGCCCATGCATCATTGCCTTTCGGTCGAACCTACGTCCACAATTTTATGTATGTGCTATATCTCCACTAGTCCCCGAACCCAAAATGCTTCCTCGTTCCCGTAAAACCAAGCGGCCCACACATATTTAAGGCGTCGACTCGAACCCGTTTAGTACGACGTGGCCCTGCACGCCGTAGTACTCCTACAAACCCTACCGCCGCACTCATCATCGGTTTTCTTCAAGAGGACGAGGGAGAAGCCGATTTGTAGTGGAGGCGCTTTCAAAAAAAGGATCTGTAGTGGAGACCCCTACCCTAGGGTGCCCTAGGTAGCTGTCGCACGCATCATTGTTTTCTCTTTTCTTTATGCTCTTGCGCGCTAGAGTGAAATGATGGTTGCTCCATCCGTCCAGCTTAATGCGGGAAAGGTGGGGCTTTGTGATTTGACCCCTCATCGCTCATTTTCTACTACTGCGGCGCTACGACCGGGGTGCCTCCAATTCCAACCGTTGCTCCGAACTGTGATTTGGTGCATCGCACGTGGAACAAGACGGTGGATGAGCCACATGTCTGCCAAAGGGTTCCTATTAAGTGTGTCGCCATTTCCTGTGCGGACTGACCCTGCTTGAGTTGCTACGCCAACACGACAGGAGCAGCCTACCACTTGGTTTTGCTCCTTGGTGAATCCCGACTATATTGATCTAAAAAGATACGTGTTGAACTACCCTCTCCGTCTCGATTTTTTATTTTTGGGTGTCTCGGTTTATAGGGCCTGCACGTAGTTCTAGGTCATCCATTTGACTAACTAAATATGAGTTATTATGTCACAAAAAGTTTATCATTGGATTCTTATTAGTTGATATGTGAAGAAACAAGAAACGAGGTAGAAGTTAATGCACCGCGCCTTAGTATTTGGGGATTATTTGGTTTTCGTAAGATGACTTACTCACCTAGACGGAGGGAGTAGTTGTATTTAAAAGTCGAGGGCGGGGCTTTTCCTGCGCGGTAGGCGGGGCAGTTCCGCCTAGTCGGTTCGATAGAGACGCAAGAAGACGAGGGAGTAGGCTGCTGCAAATGTAGGGTTGTGTGATTTGACAGCGAGTTACTACTAGACAGGTGGGGCCCCGTGATTTGACTTGCCATTATCATTTTAACTGCGGCGCTACGATCGGCGTGAGTCTCCCAATTCCTGACCACCTCCATACAGGTGCCTCTCCCAATGCTCCACCATGTAGTAGTAGAGGCTGGCTCTTGCATGAGAGCCCACTTCTCCACTTTTTTCTTGCCTCTCTTTCCTCCACATATGCAAAAATGCCATGTAAAGCGCACTATTGTACTTGCTCCTACAGGTGCTTAAGCTTGCCACATAGGCATAAAGTCTGATGTGGCAAGTTAATCTAGAAGAGAGAGACTAGTTTGGTGACCCAAGGAAGAAACGGTGCTAAGCACGTGTACCTAGGTGAAAAGACAATTTTGAGTCTATACCTAATTAAATGAAGCAAACTTAGTAACACCATTTCATTGGAAGAGGTCACTCCTTGGCAAATGCAATAAATACTAGTACTCCCTGTGTCCCATTATATAAGAACGTTTTTGACACTACACTAGTGTCAAAAACGTTATTATATTATGGGACGGAGGGAGTATGAAGAAAGAGATAGAGAGGAGTAAAATAAATACACTTATAGCCAACCTTATAGCCAACCTTGTTGTAGTATGAGTGACTAAGTGATGACTATGTATGACATGCCAACATCAGATAGCCTAACGCACCGTGTTAAATCTCCAAGGGCGCGACCGCGCGAGCGATGCGACGGTCGTGGTAGGCGCAACCATGATACGGGCTGCTGGTAGCCCTTGGATCTGAGATCAAACTGTCGCATGCTAAGTTGCTGAAAATTTGCAGAATAACCCTCCAAGATAGGATATTCACCCATAGGTCTAGAATCACGCCATGCAACCGTTCGATCTCAGATCCAAGGGCTCTCGGAAGCCCGTATCATGGGAGAATGGAAAGCCACTACCCTGTCGTTCGCACGCTGGCAGTTCGCTCCTACTCGTACCTGCACGTCTTTAATACTACGGCGGTTTGCTCCTAGTCGTCCCGTCCATTCACATTACGGAAGTTCCACTAATCCTAACCCTCCTCCCAAATCCATGGCGTCCCAAATATCCCCGATCGGCGGTGAGTACAAGGTTAGAACCATCACCGGCGATGAGTTCGATGTCATCTACACCCGTACTTCCGCGACGGTGAAAGGATGCCTTTCTCGCTTAAGATGCATGTTCGAAAACTCACATGATGAGTGGGCCGCTGGGCTAGATGTTGAGTACACCACAGTCGTGGGACGAGAAAAGGATCTAAAGGACGAAGAGAGGAAGAAGCCCTCCGTGATCCAGGTTTGCGTACATAACGTTTCCTTGGTCTACCACATATGCCATGCCGACGTTGAGTGCCAGGATTTTAAGAACTTCCTCAAGGACAAAACAGTGAAATTCGTTACTGTAGACTTTAAGAACGACGAAGAAGTCCTGGGTCGGATAGGCCTCGTTGTAGGCAACCCCTTCGACCTCCAGAAGAATCGGCTGGTGCCCTCTCGTCAGCCTTCAATGCTGACCCTGGCAGGAGCCATGGTTCATACTTCGTACCGTAAACTGGAGAAACCTCATTACACGTTTCATCATCATGCATGGCAGCAGAATGTACTAGATATAGACCACATCCACTACGCTGCAATGGATGGCTACCTTTGTTTCAATATCTACAAGGGTTGGATGAAGAGCAACAACCAAGTGTGCGGTTCAAGCAAAGAAGTATCGGCCAAGACGAAGAGGGACAAGGACGAAGTCGAGGACGTGGACGAGGACTCCGAGTAAGGTGGCAGTGTCGTTGCTCATGGTGGTTCTAAACTTCTAATGTAGTGTCTACCGGATTAGTTGCATAGTTTAATTTCAGGTGTGCTTAGTTTAATTTGAGGGGTGTGTTGTGGTGAGCCCCCAACAGAACTATGTTATGTTTCTCTCGTTACTTTAACTCTTCAGTATGTACATACTACTAGTATTTCTTTAATAATTTAGCACCCCAATTAAGCACGTACTAGCTTTTTTAATAGTACTATATGCATAATTTGGCGACGAGCGCTCTCTGTATGTACCACCTTTTTTTAATTTCAATTTTTGCTCCATGGCGCAATCCATCGATAGTACTACTGTACAAAAGTATACATTTTTTAAAAGGCTAGAGTACTGTTCATCACAGATATAGCCAGTTAAATTCTTAACCTAGAACGACATGCATGCCATGTAGTAAACTGATACGGAGGAAGTATAGTAAAAATGAAGTGATTTTACCGAGCGATCGGCGGGGGAGCATGGCCTGTCATGCGGTCCCACGTGTCATGATGTACCAAGGCGATGCGTTTGTCCCTCTTGAGGCAGAAGCAATAATAGTACGTGGTTTGAGATGATGGCGAACCGAAGTGTGAAATAATGGTTGCTTCGTCCATCTGGGAAGGTGCAGCATTGTGATTTGACGTCTCATTGCTCATTACTACTACTGGGCCGGTAAGAGTGGGGTGCGTCCCCCCTGCTGTTCTGCACTGTTATTTGGTGCTTGACACGTTGACCACCAGTCACCACCACGGCACCACGCCCCACTCCTCCTCACCTTATCTCTCATATTTCTCCCTCCATTTTTATATACAAGGGGCCACTATCAAAATTACAATTTGCAGATATACAAGGCCACTAACACTAACCGATGCAATATTAATGGTGTTTTCCTCGTGGTACTAGCAAAGGAGGACATTAATTATCCCTTGCATGCATGCGGGAGTTTGTAAAAAATGCATCTTGATGTTCTGTGCAATGCACGGGCATCTTGCTAATCCATGAAAACAACACATGGCAAAATTCCACGGCGAACGAGAGATTTGAATCTTTTGGGAGGGGCTGTTTGGATCTTGCCCGGGGTAGCCAAAATATTGGCGACCCTTTTGTCCACCGGTGCCTTTGCCACCGATGAACGAGGAATGGCTCGGGTGTCATGCATCCTCCAGCG
This sequence comes from Triticum aestivum, assembly GCF_018294505.1. Classification (NCBI taxonomy): domain Eukaryota; kingdom Viridiplantae; phylum Streptophyta; class Magnoliopsida; order Poales; family Poaceae; genus Triticum; species Triticum aestivum. Next base: position 680,414,134 of record NC_057795.1, on the reverse strand, counting down.
CGCACATTGGAGACGAGCTCGCATGAGCTGTGTTTTTTTGTCCCACAACGCCGCCCGAGCCGCCCGCAGACTGACCGGCGACCCGCAAATTACGCCATCCAACCGTAGCCGCACACATTATGATAGCAACTCAACCAACCGGACGAAATTCACGCAAACACGTAGACAAATTGATATTTCATATAAACAACGAAGGAAATCATATAAAATACCGGATTTTGACACAAACATGACAGATTTCATTACATTCAAATGAACTACGCGGTGCTAGTTCTGGACAGCACAGGTATATAATACCTGGCCTAAATGGTCACCCGCCGATCGATTTGTGTTCCTCATGTCCGGCAGCACGATCACCGGACTGCCGGGAGCCCCGGAGGTATATGCTTCAGCGCAAAGGACGGCTCGCTTCCCCACTTCCCAACTGATATCATTGGCTGGTGCCGAAGATAATGGTGGCCGACACCAGTTCGAGTTCATCACCGGCCACTACTTCGCCATGGCCGGCACCGGCTCGAGTTCATCCTAACATTGACCTCTTTCGTGGAGCCCATGCGGGGTCGACGAAGGTCCTCGCAACAAAAGGATCTGGCAAGACACCTGTTGTGTACGCCGGCGTCGCCTCCGCGGTGGCCTTCATGGGTCCCGAGCGGCGGCGGCCTCCCGTGTTCTACTTCTCCTCGATGATGGCGGCGGACGCGGAGGCGCTGGCCACCGACTCGTCGCTCTCCGCGCACCCGGCTTCTGTCGCTGCTTGCATGGCGCTTCCGCCGGCATGAGAGTCTCGGCCACAGAAATGGGAGACGCGGTACGAGGCGGCAGCGTGGACGGCAGCAATGACGCTCATGCGCCGCTCCTTGTCGAGCTGGCCTGGAGCGGCGAGTTGTTGAACCGCGCACCGGCTTGGGGCGGCAACTGGCTCCGTCGGGCGAGGGGAGGGAGGTGGATCAGCGAGCTGCATAGCTCGTATCCGGTGGGCTACCCAGCCGGCTTGGATGGGGAATAACTACTCTTCGTAAGCCATTGTAAGAGTGGACAAAATGGTGGAGGAGATAGGGGAGCGGCGGAGGTGTGCGATTCTTGGCTGGCATTTGGCCTCGTTTAAATAGGAGATTAAATAGACGGCGGGCGGGAGGAGCTTGGCCGGCGTTGCGTTTAAGGCTACTCATAGTGGGGAGTAACATATACTAGTATCATGCATATGATACTAGTATATGATACTACCTTAGTGCATAGTATCAAAAAGTAGTATCATATATTACCATATTTATTGCCATGCATGACACAAAGTAGTATAGCATTTAACATGATACTGTATCTACCTACGATACTATAACCCTCTCTCTCTCTTATTTAATTGTGTGCCACATAAGCATGTTTGCTAGTCCCAAGTGCATGTTACCGGTTATGTTAGGCTACTCATAGTGGGGAGTAACATATGCTAGTATCATGCATATGATACTAGTATATGATACTAGCCTTCATAGCGCATACTATCATAAAGTAGTATCATAGATTACCATATTTATTGTCATGCATGACACAAAGTAGCATATCATTTAACATGATACGGTATCTACCTATGTTATTATAACCCTCTCTCTCTTATTTAATTCTGTGCCACATAAGCATGTTTGCTAGTCCCAAGTGCATGTTACCGGTTATGTTACCCCCACTATGGCTAGCCTTACCCCCACTATGGCTAGCCTAACGCCGGCCGGTCATGAACGGACGTGTGTCCAGAGTGGGTTTCTCGGCTTCCACACGGGCGGGTTTCATGGAGGCGTTTGAATGCGGCACGGAGGCGTGTTCAGCCGGGCGTGCCGGGAGTGGCGCCCTCGACTCTGACCTAGGACACCGCACCGTTCGTCCACTGACGTGTGGGCTCTTTGGCTGCATGGCCTACATGTCAGTGACCCAACGCAGGCAGCGCACAGCAGAGGAACCTTTGGTAGGCCAGGGCGGTCAGAAGCGGGCATTTCATAAACCGATGATTGTTCATTGAGTGTGACGTCATCTTTTTCATGTCGTTAGGCCTACTATGTTGATAGCCCGTTCGATACGTTGTGATTCATAAAGACCGATGCAAACATCAATGTTCTGCTTATCACAGATAAGATTGATTAATACCTGTAACAATCCATGTCCTTAACAAAGGGTGCATGCACGTATAGGTTGAGCGTGTGTCTTGCGTCGTGTGCTGTGTGCATGCAGGCTTGCGAGTGTTGCGTGCGTGCAAGGGTGCGTTTCAATGTTGCATGCATGGGTGCGTACGTGCGTGTGTTCGTGAGTGCATGTGTACGTGTCAGTGTTGCACGCTAGCATGCGTGCGTGTGTATGTTATGTGTATGTGTCAGTGTTGCACGCCTACATGCATGCGTGTCTTGCATGCATGCATGTGTACGTGTCGGGTGAGGCTACACGTCAGTCGACTGACTTTTTCATCTACACGATCTTGAGATTTTACGAAGTCACCATAGGTGACTCATAGTCGAGTGGAACGTCTCCTCCCACTGAACGTACATCGCCAGAAAATACTGAAATTAACACAAGATAAATGTGAGCACCGGGACTTTAACCTTGGTGGGCTCGAGAAACCACTGTCCTCTAACCATCCAACCACATGTTGGTTAGCACAACAAAATGTATGTGGTGACTGTGATGAGCTTATTCTGAAGTCCAGTGACCATATCGTGCTTTCGCTTCAAATACAATGACCGTAAGTGTCGTCAACAAAATACGGAGCACGCATCAAATGCAAAGTCCGTCAGTGTCATCAACAAAATATGGAGACGTATCATGAGCTAGATATCGTTGTACTATTGTATATGCTTATTTTCTTAGTGGCCGATTGTGTGTGTAGTGTGGTGGGCACATCATTTCTAGTTGTGGTGGGTCAACATGAAGACTCATGGGCCGGTTCCATCCTGCGCCACATATAGGTTGGACCGAGACGTGTTATACGGAGACCCATGTGGAGGACTCGGCATACAACACGAAGCTACCAGAGTCGCGGAGGACTCTATCCCCATTGGTGATAAGCCGACTATATACGATTTGTAACCCTAGGCCCTTAGTATGTTATACAAGCTTGGCGGCTAGTTCGTCGATAGTATACACACACGCACAATGCCTGGTATTCATGTGTACTTTGTACACACCCCTATCACTAATATACAGTACCAGGAGTAGGCTCTTTCTTCAATTGCAAGGGTCCAATCCGAACTAGGGTAAAACTTTGCCTCGTATTACCATCCAGCCTAACAGCCAGGGATATCCTACCGAATGATATGATGAAATCGTATCTGCCAACTACTATTAGAGAGGTGTGTCGGGGGGGCAATGTGTGCGAGAGAGGCCTAAAGATAATGTGCGTGCGGGAGACATGTAGGCACATATATGTGCGTATAGAGGGCTAGTAGAGACCGTGCATGTGTATATATGCATGTGAGAGAAATAGTGTTTTCCAACTGAGATTAGTGAAAAGAGTGGTACATAGTAGTCAGAAAGAGAGAGAGAGAGAAACAGAGAGAGCATGTGCGTGAGACACCCCGACACCCTGAGAGAGATTGTGAGCATGTGTGAAAGAGAAATGCCGATGCATATAAAGTGTGCGCACTTATGCATTAGATAGAGAGATATATAACGCGTTTGTGACAACGGGGCGAGGCATAGTGCATCTACGTGTAAAAGGCGGTTCTACGCATTAAATTAAAATATAAATGGCATTATTATTTTTGGATGAGATCATGAATTTTGCAAAATTGCGTATGGACGAAAATCGGTCTATCAGACACCCATACTCTATTGAATTCTAGCATATGCATGTGTTTATTTCATATTATCGATCCATAGAGTGAGAGCGGTTTGAAATACGGGCAATGGATGCTTTTGCAATTCATATATAAAGATTAATTAGTGCACTCCATGTTGTTTGTTTGAAGCACTTTATACATTTGTCACTTGCATGGATACATTCCAAATTGCTAGCTACGAAATAAAATACATGTTGAATTCAACATAAAGGGGGTTTTGAAGATTCGAACTCATAGGAAGTGCATTCATCTATTTGAACCCAAGATAATGGCATTTGTAAATCAAATGTAAAAGGGGGCATCAATCTTTGTTGTGAGTTTGAACATGCTATATATATTCATACGCATATCTAACTTTTTTTTGCAACCAAGGAGATTATACCTGGAACCATGCATGAACTGAGGTAAGTTGCATATTTTTTAATATATACTCGTGTAAAATGTATATTAAAATGTACCCCCTCCATTCCAAAATAATCGTAGCTTTAGGATTTTCAAGAGTAAAGATTTGTGAAGTTTGACAAATCCTGAAAGTTCAATTCAAGAGAACCGAAAACGTTAATGCTTCTGCTCCCAAATATTGAACGAAGCGCCAAATAGGCCTCTGGTCACCCGAAACCGCGCGAGACTAATGTTTTGGTGGTAGGAAATTACTGTCCTGACTCTGCCCCGTGTAGCCTATCGGCCCGATGTCCAAAGGTCTAAACCGGGGTAGGCTTGTAACTTCACCAAGACGCCAGTCTCAACCGCCTCCGAGAAGCATTCATACGCCATGGGCGCCTAAACACCCATGCGCTTGGCCGAAATCTATCCCGCCCACATTTGGGACACCTGACATGACTGTCCTACCCCCAACCCGCAATATGTCCGAAATTTTAGATGGGGGCAAAGTTTATAACTTTCCCCAAATTTCAAACAAGCGCGTCTCAAACCGAAACATTGTTCCCCCTTAGTTCCCCGCCTCCCTCCGTTTCCCCATTCATACTCCGTGGGCGCGAAAACGCCCTCTCCACTAGCCGCGAAACCCCAGGCTCCTCCGTCCTCCACCCCATAGCGGCCAATCCACCGCCGCCCTCCTTCATCACGCCGGAGCCAGTACCCCGACATCGTTGTCCAACGGAACCGCAACCGCAACGCCCTCAAGGACTTAGCAGCTGAAGCCGAGGCAGAGCTGCCTCCACGACACCGACGCCGACATGCGCCGTACCAGAACCACTCCGACCACGCCGTCCTGCGCCTCACTGTTGCGGCTCCATTGTCGCAACCGTCCACCGCACTGGAGCTGTTCCCGCTACGCCGTCGTTCGCCACCTCGGATCTGCTTCCCCGCTGCCGATAGACGGCCACCGCACCACACTCAACAACTTGGCCATGGGTTCGTCCAAGGCTGCACCGTCCTCCACAACTTCTGGTTTTCGGTAAACAACAAGATCGTCGGAAAAACAGAAGGAGGACACAGCACTGCCAGCAGAAAGAGGTACTCCTCTTCCCTTATTCATGCAAATATTACGTCTCTGCTCACATCGTATTCATCCCACGAAAGAAACTAGTTGAGCGCTTCTTACTACATCTTCTTCGTGATACTAAATGCACAAGGTTTCCTCCCTTTTACTATTTCACCTTTGCTAGAGGTCAGTAGCCCGCCTGGATTTCAATTCAGGGTCAGTCGAACCGCAATTAAAAGAAGCAGCACCCGCTTAGGCACGCGGAGCACCTAGTCTGGTTGTTCCCCGGGGAAGCGGCGCATCGGTGTCTATCATAGGGGTGTGGGGCGCAGGAGCTGCTTGCGCCCGATCTGGAGGTTGGTGGGGCTTGAATGGATGGCCGGGGGAGCGGTGCCAAGCACGGCGGTGCGGTGAGGTCGAGGGGAGGGCACAGGCAGGGGAGGAATACTGGGTCGATGGTCGATGGCGTTTCGAGGAAGATTGTCAACACTGAGTGGCTGGAGGTAGATGAAGGCGATCTGACTGTTCTTTGTACATCGGACGGTGCAGAAAAAATGGACTGGCCTATTTTCTTTCAGTTGATTGCTATTTTCATAGAATCCTGTAGTAATTGAGTGTGCCATGCATGTTGTAGAGCTATCATATGTCTCCCGTCATTTATTTCTCACCGACCTGCTATCTGCTACCTTTACACTGTACTAATTGTGCACACACTTCACCCATACTCACACTATTGTTTTTTTATGCATGGGTATTTCAGACTCTGACGTAGTGTTGATGAATGCACAAAAGAAAAGACAGAAGTCGCTCCAGTGTAATTCGAAGATAAGCACTAAGCGTTTCAGCGCTCTAAAGGGTGCAGCATCAGCAGTTGGAGACAGTAAACGTAGCTCTGCAGTTGATGATCTCAATTGCCACACACAACCATCCCAGGTGCTTGCTTTAACTTCACGCTGTCAAATGTGGTTGCATGTTGCATATGGTGTCTAGCTTGTATTGCTTCCAATTTGGTTAAATTGCATCTGCTTACTTTACACATTATACCTTTGATAATGACATGCCTTCCTGTTTTTGATACATACTACATATGTCTATTAACCATGTTCGTACATCAAACTAATGCTCTTTTGTATCCCTCATCAATGCTCCTAATTTGTTAAATTGCATCTCCTTAGCTTACACATTATACATGTGAATATGACACGCATTCCTGTTTTTGGTACATACTATATCTGCCTATCACACCATGTTCTTATATCAAACTACTGTTCTTGTGTATCCTACGTCTATCGCTTATGATGAGACAGTCACGCGCGTGGGTTAATATGGGACGCAATACTCTTATAAAGAATGCAATTTCATCCTCTCCACATGATTCTCAAGAAACAACAAGCCTAAATGAAGATATTGAATGTTGCTCTGTACCTGAAGACAGCACTTCCCCTACACCACCATCACAGGTGCTTGCTCCAACTTCGCAGTGTGATATGTGGTTGCATGTTGCATACGGTGTCTAGCTTGTAATGCTTCTAATTAGGGTAAATTGCATCTGCTTAGTTTACACACTATACCTGTGAATATGACATGCCTTCCTATTTTTGGTACACAGTACATCTATGTGTTAACCTTGTTCTTACATGAAACTACCTCTCTTCTGTATCCTGCATCAATCACTTACGATAAGTCACCTTTATTCGTTGCATATTGCATATTATTTCTAGCCTGTTGCCATGTATTGCTTCTAATTTGGTCAAATACATTTGTTAGGGCACCCTTTTAATTTGGCAGAGTGATATTGGTTTCATCTTTCATATGGTTTCTAGCTTGCATCGATTCTAACAAGTTCAAGCACCTTATGCTTAGTTTACACTTTATACATCATACATGTCAATATGTCACGCTGTCCTGTTTTCATACATATTCCATCCTCCTATCATGCGGGTGCCTTACATGAAAGTAGTGTTTGTCAGTATCATGCATCAATAAGTTCTGAAGAGCAAATTTTATTCCTTTTTCTTGTGGGTTTGACTTGACAAGGCAAAATCAAGAAAGAGGAAGGAAAAGAGTAAGGAAGGCAATGATGGTGGTCCTCTGCATCAACGTCAACGGAGCATCTGTACCGATTCTCCTTGTACTGATAGTGCATTACATGGTCCAAGTCTCCGCTCCCCTACTCCACCATCCAAGGTGCTTGCTCTAACTTGGCAGTGTGACATCTGGTTGCATGTTGCATATGGTGTCTAGCTCGTATTGCTCCTAACTAGTGTAAACTGCATCTGCTTAGCTTACACATGATACATGTGAATATGACATGCTTTCCTGTTTTTGGTACATACTATATCTGTCTATCACACCATGTTCTTACATGAAACTACTCTTCTTGTGTATCCTGCATCAGTCACTTATGATTGGACACCTTTAAGTTGGCAGTGTGATATTGGTTTGCATCTTGAATATGATTTCTAGCATGTATTGCTTCTAGTTTGATGAACGCCACCTATGACAAGACAGTTTTAACTTGGCAGAGTGATATTGATTGCACCTTCCATATGGTGTCTTGCAGTGTTTCTAATTTGTTGAAGTGCCTTCTGCTTAGTTACCACATCATAGGTGTGAATATGTCAAGCCGTCCATTTTTCCGTAGATATTCCATCCTTGTATCATGACTTTGCCTTTCATCCGAGTAGTGTTCGTCAGTATCATGCATGAATGAGTTCTGAAGAGCGAATGATATTCCTTTTTCTTGTCGGTATGACCTCACAATGCAAAATCAATAAAGCTGAAGGAAATTGGCAAGGCATTGGATGATGGTGGTCCTTCCGAGCAACTAAAATGTAGGTTCTCTACAGATTCTACTCCACCATCCTTCCAACAAGATTCGCAAGACAACGCAAGGCTAGACAGTCAACGTAGCTGTGTAGATGATGAGCACATCTCCCCTACTCCACCATCACAGGTGCTTGCTCTAACTTGGCACTATTATATGTGGTTGCATGTTCTGTATGATGTCTAGCTTGTATTGCTTCTAACTTTGTTGATTTGCAGCTGCTTACTTTACACATAATGCTTGTGAATATGACATGTGTTCCTGTTTCTACATCAGACTACTATTCTTGCATATCCCGCATCAGTCACTTATGATAAGGCACCTTTAATTCGCCACTGTGATATTGGTTGTGTCTTGCATATGATTTCTAGCATATACTGCTTCTAATTTGTTGAAATGCCATATAGTTTGAACTTGGCAGAGTGATATTGGTTGCATCTTTCATATGGTGTCTAGCTTGCAGTGCTTCTAATTTGTTGAAATGCCTTCTGCTTAGTTACCACATCATAGGTGTGAATATGTCACACCATCCTGTTTTTCATACATATTCCATCCTCGCATCATGTGTTTGCCTTTCATCCGAGTAGTGTTCATCAGTATCATGCATGAATGAGTTCTGAAGAGCGAGTTTTATTCCTTTTTCTTATCGGTTTGACTTCACAATGCAAAATCATTACAACTGAAGGAAATTAGTCCGGCAGTGGATGATGGTGGTCCTTCGGAGCAATTCAAACAGGGGGTCTCTACAGATTCTACTCCGCCATCCTCCCAACAAGATTCGCAAGACAACACAAGGCTGGACAGTCAACGTAGCTGTGTAGATGATGAGCACATCTCCCCTACTCCACCATCACAGGTGCTTGCTCTAACTTGACACTATTATATGTGGTTGCATGTTGCGTATGATGTCTAGCTTGGATTGCTTCTAACTTGAATTGCATCTGCTTACTTTACATATAATGCCTGTGAATATGACACGTGTTCCTGTTTCTAGAACATACGTGTACATGATGAGCACATCTCCCCTACTCCACCATCACAGGTGCTTGCTCTTACTTGGAACTATTATACGTGGTTGCGTTTTCCGTATGATGTCTACTTTGTATTGCTTCTGATTATGTTGAATTGCATCTACGTAGCTTACAACTTATACCTGCAACGATCACTTACCCATAAGACACATTTAACTTGGGACTGTGATGTAGGTTGCATCTTGCATTTTCTTCTAGCTTGTACTGCTTCTAATTTCTTGAAATGGCACTTACACGAGACACTTTTTAACTGATAGAGTGATATTGGTTGCATGTTCATATGGTGCCTAGCTTTCATTTCTTCTAATTTTGTTGAAATGCCTTCCGCTTATTGTTTTTTCATACATATTCGATCCTCCTATCGTACGTGTGAATATGAAACGCTGTCTTTTTTGTATATATTCCATCCTCCTATCCTGCGCTTTCCTTACATCAAAGTAGTTTTCATCTGTATCATGCATCAACTAGTTATGCAGAGCTAATTTTATTCATCTTCTTGTGGTTTTGACTTCATAAGGCAATATCAGAAAATAGGAAGGAAAAGAGTAAGTTAGGGGATGTTGGTGGTACTCCGCACCGACGCAAACAGAGACTCTCTAGATTTGCCACTGCTACTGCTAATGAAGTTGAAGTCCCAAGTCTACATGATGAGTTCATCTCCCGCACTCCACCATCGCAGGTGCTTGCTCTAAGTTGACAGTGTGATAATTGGTTTCATGTTGCATATGTTGTCTAGCCTGTATTTCTTCTATTTTGATTAAATTGCACCTGCTGAGTTTATATGTTATACATGTGCATATGACATGGCTTTCTGTGTCTAGAATACACTGCATCTATCTATCATACCATGTTCTTACATCAAAGTACTGCTGTTGTGTATCCCGCATCAGTAACTCATGATTGGACACTTTTAACATGGCAGTTTGATAGTGGTTGCATCTTGCATTGATTTCTATGTTGTACTGCTTCTAATTTTTCGAATTGCCACTTATGACAAGACACTTTTAACTTGGCAGAGTAATATTGGTTGCATCTTTCATATGGTGTCTAGCTTGCATTACTTCTATTTTCTTGAAAATCCTTCTGCTTAGTTTGCACATCGTAGCTGTGAATATGTCATGCCGTCCTGTTTTTCTTACATATTTCATCCTCATACGGTTGTCTTACATCAAAGTATTGCTTGTCTGTACCATGCATCAATGAGTTCTGAAGAGTGATTTTATTCTTTTGTGTTGTGGGTACAGCTTGACATGGCAAAGTCAAAAAAGAGCAAGGAAAATAATATAGTAGGGAGTGTTGTTACTCGTCGGGTGAAACGGAAAAGGTTCTGCCGTCAAGATTCTGCTGGTCCGTATCGCCAAGCTTGCCTTCCACGCCAAGGAAAGTCCCATCCGGACATGGGACGAAATCTTCAATCTTGTATCTTCATAGTCCAGGAGTCCGGCCAAAGATGATAGTTCGGCTATCCGAACACCCCCTAGTCCAGGACTCCCTCAGTAGCCCCTGAACCAGGCTTCAATGACGACGAGTCTGGCGCGCATATTGTCTTCGGCATTGCAAGGCGGGTTCCTCCTCCGAATACTTCATAGAAGGTTTTGAACACAAGGATAGTGTCCGGCTCTGCAAAACAAGTTCCACATACCACCATAGAGAGAGTAATTTTTACATAGATCTGCTGACGTATTCCGCGGCGTGACATCACACCACGGCCAGGTCTTTATTCGAACCATTTTTTTACTGTCCCACCTCAGCGCGTTTAGCGAGGCGGTTTCCTTGGCACGTCTTATCAAAGCGCAGATCGTGCCCCCTTATTCCGGGATTCTCATCAATACGGGATGGGAAACCCAACCGTGCCTGCTGGCATGCCTCCTCTATCGAAGGCGAATCCCAATCGGTCACGGGGAGGGCTCTTGGTATTCAACCTCTTTATAACGAGACCAAGGCCCTCTTCTTTCTTTCAATCTCAATCGAATCCGCCTCTCGCTTCGAGTTCCAACACCCAAAGCTTCAGATTCAGGCGCTTCGGACCTTCGACGATGTCCGGCTATGACCTGCACGGCTGGTGGATGCCTTCCTCCATCACGGAAGAAGATGTGCTAAAGCTGAGAGACGCCAGGTATCTAACCGGCGAAATTTCGCATAGGCTGCCTGCCCAAGGGCATGTTATTCCCACCCCCGAGCCTGGTGAGAGTGTGGTGTTCGTGTCTCACTTCCTTCGGGGTTTAGGCTTCCCGACGGATCCCTTCGTGAGGGGGCTCATGTTTTATTATGGGCTGGAATTCCATGACTTGGCTCCGGAGTCCATCCTCCACATCTCATCGTTCATTGTTGTATGCGAAGCCTTCCTCCGCATTACCCCTCACTTCGGGTTGTGGCTCAAGACTTTCAAAGTGGAGCCGAAGATGATTAAGGGGCAGCAGGCAGAGTGTGGAGGGGCTTTTATAAGCAAAAGTGCTGACGCCCCTGGCCCGAGGGCTCTTTTCAAGAGGAGCTTGGTTTATGGCAACAAGAGTGGTTTTACATCACCGCTCCCACGGGCACCAAATGGGTGGCGCCACCTGCTTTCCGCTCGGGTCCTCCACTGCGGTTGGCGTCATGGGTCAATAAAGGACTTGACTGGGGGCCGCCCAAGGACGTACCTCTGTTGCAGGGCCGTATTCGAGACCTTCGAGAGAGGGAGATCAATCTGGTCGTAGTAGCGCAGGTTATGCTGATTCGGCGCCTTCTGCCCTGCAAAAGTCGCCCCCTCCGCCTGTGGGAATTTAATTCGGAGGGACCACGAGCTCTCCAACACTTTACGGGCGCGACGCCCGTGGAGATGTATAAACTGTTCTTCGGATCACAAGGAGTGTGTCCGGACTTGACCGAGGATGCAGGTCTAAGCTGCAATCGCCCGGATACCCAAGTAAGTAGTCCTGTGCCTGGACACACTATCCGTACATTTATCATAGACTTGCCCTTAAAGGAGCTGTCTCTCAAACAGGAGTGGATAGCGAAAGCAAAACTGATAAGGTGTCCGGCCCCCCTCCCTGAGACCACGCCGGATCCCGTGTTGACCAAGATGCTGAACGCCGCGCCTTTGGAGGGAGGCGAAGGGGGGAACAGGGAAGCTACTGCCTCCACGAAGGAGGCTTTCAGGAAAGGAGGGGCCAAGAATCCCTCCATCCAAGGGGAGAAGAGGACCACTCCTGAAGATCCGGAGACCAAGGTCTCAAAGCGGGGGAAGAAATCTTCACCAGAGGGTCCTACGCCGGGACAAGCCCCGGCCGCACTATTTCCTCAAGCGAATCAGCCCTCCAACGAGCCGTAAGTAAAAGGGAAGTTTTGTAATAAGGGACATCTCTATTTTTATTTCTGGAGATAACCGAGGTTTTACTTTACAGTTCGGATCTCAGCCCTTCTCAACAGAGCTCGTCTTCGGGGGATCTTCGTCCGGAGATGATGGAGAGCGAAACGCCTCCACCTGCCGCACCGTCATGCGAGGCGGACGACCCTGAGTTATCGTCACGGAGGGTTTCCCCGAGTCCGGCGGGACCGGATGGTCCGGCGCCGACTGGTGTACGGTTGGAGGAGCTGAAGGGTCTGCTCAGGCAAGCATCTATCTCAGAAGATCACCATGCGTTAATGGGCATGGTGATTGAAAGGATTTCATCCGCTGAGAGCGGATTGCATGAAGCCGTCAGAAGTTTACTGACGGGGTTTGAGGTACGCGAGAATGATGTACCTTTTGACAGTTTTGCATATAGAATGTGCCCTGTATAGATAGTAGCCCCTGAGACTCGGTGCGTTGTCAGAAGTGACAGCGCGCCAAGGATCATAATCTCAGATATAATATGTCGCCCTTCCTATGTAGGTGGCGGGCCGTCCAGTGGCCAGCCGGACTGATGAATTTGCCAAACTGAAGCGGCAACTTGACTAGACGGATGCGGACATCGCGCTTGTCAATAAGCGGTTTGACGAGTCACAAGGTATGCGACTTCTCCGCGGACACCTGGTAAGGGAGCTTGACGTCCGTGCCTTACTACTTGTATGCTTTAATGCAGATGGTGCCACTGCTATGGAGAACCTTCGGGCGGAGCTCACCCGAGCTAAGGAGCAAGCTAGAAAAAGTAATGCGGCTGCTTTAAGGGCGGCCGAAGAGCTAAAAGCCGAACAGGCTGCTCACTGCCGAAGCAAAGAGGAAATGGCCGATATGGCCATAAAGTTGAAGGATGCTACCGACCGCTGCGGGGTTCTTGAAAAAGAACGTCGAGCAGAGCAAGAGGACCTGAAAAAGGCCACCACCGAAGCCAAGGATGCCCGCCCCACGATGAGAGCTATAAAGGAGGAGCTACTTCAAGCCGGGGATATCGCGGCTGGAAATCCCTTTCTGCTGTGGAGGAAGTTCACGGATCCGAAATATGCTCAGTTGGACCGGCTGTGGGGTGCGGAGGATCCTTAACTGGACTTAGCGGCGAGCGCCACGGACGCGGTTGAGCACTTCCGAGGCCAGAAGGGTCACAGAAGGGAAGAGTTGTTTTGGTCGCAGTTCCATAGTCCGGAGCGTCCGCTTCCATTAACCGATCGGTTAGCCGAATGGGCTGAGCTGAATAGGTTGTCCGGTCTTGCTATGAAAAATGTCGTGGCTCATTTGTGGCCGAAAAGGCCGGAGCCGAAGAGTTATTTTGGCTTGGTGTAGCAGTTCCTTGGTGCGGTGCCGCATATCGATGCAATGAAGCGGTCGGCACGCATAGAGGGTGCGCGGATGGCTCTTGCCCATGTCAAGACATACTGGGCGGATATGAAGGCCACCGATGTTGCATCCCAAGATTCGGACACAAGCCGAGTGCCTATCGAGCACTATTTTGAGGAAGTCCTACAGGGCGCTTATTTAATAGAGACGCAGTGCTCGAAGGATATTATGTTCTAATGACATGTATGATTTGTGAAATAATGTTTCAATGGAATATACGAGCTTTTTATACTTGTGCGTTCAAGTAGTAAAATTCCTCCTGTGCAGCTGTTAATGTATATGTGTATATAACCTGAAAGATGGCAGTCTTCGGCTTCAGCCCCCACGCACATAATGCGGGGGTGTTTGCAAAAAGGGCGCATTTTCACACTTAACCCAACGTCTTGATCCTGTAAAGGAGGTGATAGCATAGCAAACTAGGCAACCGGACTATAATGCTTTATCACTTTCACTTAGCCATAGGAGTTCAATGGTGGGGCTACTATATAGCCCCTAGGGGCACCACGCTCTCCCGAATTCGGGGCGCATACGTGCCTGACCGGGAAACTTTCCTTCGTTAATGCGGAGGAATTCTAAACATTCCGGTGGGTCATCGAGTGGTTGACCAGTCTCACACTATATCATGACAGTCAGTTTTCGGCTTTCTCTACTGAGGTGCTCACCCGGCCGAACCGGGGCACAATCGCAGTAGTTCTCCTGGTGCCGCGTTAGCCGATAGAACAGAACGTGAGGCAGCAAAACACAGGAGCCGGGCAAACCCAACATTTGACCAAAGACATGATTCGGAGCTGATGCATATAAGGCCTAACTCGAGACGCCGAACACTCCCTAAGGTATTCGGTCTTTATGAAAATGGGCCGAACAGGGCCCTTGGTAACAAGCCCCTGGTGTCCAGGTACGCGCAAAATTCTGGCGCGGCCGATGCCAAAATGCCAGCCTCCTCGGTTATATCAAGAAACCGGGGGATGTGTATCAACAAGAGACAGTAAGAAAGATTTACGTAGGGTCTTAATCTGAAGAGAATCCTTGCAACGGGTCCCTACTGCACGTCTGCGCCTGTGTCTCCGTTGTGTCGTATCCTGGACGGGCATAGCACGGCGTTCGTCTGTAAAAGAGAGGAACTTAAAAAGGATCATGCGAAAGATGTACTTTATATTAAATAAACAGAGTATAATTCAAAAAAATGAATAAAATTGAGCTTTATTGTCTCATGTTGTACATGCGTGGAGCCCCTTGTAAGGGGGGTACGCGGCTAGTAATCCCCTTGTTTATTTATACCGAACTCGCCTATCCGTGTCCGAGGTCTGAATGACCTATTTAAGTGTTGTGATCAGCAAGGCCGGATTAGTGTGCGGCTGTCGAGGCAGTCTCACATTCTTCCGTATTCGAGGAATACTCGAAGTTTCCCTTTAATGAGATGATGTCGCGTGGACCGGGCATTTTAAGTGTAAGAGATGCATAATACGGTATTGCATTAAAGCGGGCGAAAGCTTCGCGTCCCAGAAGTGCTTGATAGCTACTTTTAAATGGGGCGATATGGAAGACTAACTTTTCGCGACGGAAGTTGTCGGATGAGCCGAACACAACTTCTAGCGGTAGAGTGCCCGTACAATGGGCGTATGGGCCTGGCATTATTCCTTGGAAGGAAGTGTTGCTATGGCGGATTTTGGTTGGGTCTATCCCCATTCTGCGGATTGTGTCCTGATACAGCAGGTTTAGATCACTGCCGCCGTCCATTAGGACTTGTGTAAATTGGAGTCCGTCGATTATGGGATTCAATATCAAGGCAGTCCATCCTGCGTTTCGGATACTTCCAGAGTAATCCTGATGGTCGAAGGTGATTGGTTTTGACAACCAGTATCGGGACTCCGCTGAGGTAGACCATGCAGCGCGTATTTGCATAGGCGCCGCTCTGTTTTTCCCTTTTATCACTTGAAGTGAGTTTACCGTTTTTACTTCTTGTGGGAAATTCTTTTGTTTTCCGGTGCTCTGCTTGTGGGGTTCGTCATCATCCTCGCTTGGTGTGTCGAGCCCCTTGTGTTCGGCGTTGAGTTCGCCGGACTGCTTGAAGACCCAACAACCTCTGTGGGTATGGTTGGCAGGCTTCCCGGGAGTACTGTGGATCTGGCATATCTTGTCCAAGATTTTGTTTAAATTGGATAGCTCGTCGCTGTTATCCTTAAGGGGCAGTTTTTTATTGTTCTGCCGAGAGCTTTTGAATCCGGTGTTGACTGCCGTGCTCTTCGGACTGTTCCCCTTAGTCCGGCGCCGGTCCTTGCTGCGTCGTGGTTTTCCATTTCCATCCCTGACTTCGGATGTACTTGGGTCGCTGGTACTGCATCTTGCTAGCCAGCTATCCTCTCCCGCGCAAAAGCGGGTCATGAGGCTTGTTAATGCGGCCATTGTTCTTGGCTTTTCCTGGCCGAGGTGTCTGGCGAGCCATTCGTCTCGGACGTTATGTTTGAAAGCTGCTAGGGCTTCGGCGTCCGGACAATCGACTATTTGGTTCTTCTTGGTGAGAAACCGATTCCAGAATTTTCGAGCTGACTCTCCGGGCTGTTGAGTTATGTGACTTAAGTCTTCTGCGTCCGGAGGTCGGACGTAAGTCCCTTGAAAATTGGCCCAAAAAGCGTCCTGGAGCTCTTCCCAACTTCCAATGGTGTTTTTGGGGAGGCTTTTAAGCCAATGCCGAGCTGGCCCTTTGAGCTTGAGGGGTAAATATTTTATGGCGTGGAGGTCATCTCCTCTGGCCATGTGTATGTGGAGGATGTAGTCCTCAATCCAGACTCCAGGGTCTGTCGTTCCGTCGTATGCCTCTATGTTTACGGGCTTGAATCCCACTGGAAATTCGTAATCCAGCACCTCATCGGTGAAACATAGGGGGTGTGTGGCGCCCCCGTATTTGGGTGTGCCGTGATGTTCGGATACTTGACGTTTTTCATTGCTTGCTAGAGCTTGTTTTCTTGGCCCCTAGATGGACCTAACTGGGCCATCCTTTTGGTGCGGATCCTTATGCGGATCGCGTGCCGGCTTGCGTGCGGCGCCGTTTGCCGCTCTATGTTTGCCATGTGGTCGTCTATCCGACCAGGCGGCCTCTTTGTTCTTTGATTGTGGGGGCTCTAAGGCCTCCTCATCGAATTCAGGCAGTAGTTTGCGCTTCGGATAGCTCTTTGT
This sequence comes from Triticum aestivum, assembly GCF_018294505.1. Lineage (NCBI taxonomy): Eukaryota > Viridiplantae > Streptophyta > Magnoliopsida > Poales > Poaceae > Triticum > Triticum aestivum. The sequence continues at coordinate 680,397,111 of NC_057795.1, read as the reverse complement.
TTGGCGACTGTCGCCGTATTTGTCTGCGGTGTTGAGTACTTTGCTCCGTCTGATTCTGAGTGCATCTTCCGCTGTTTTGAGCTTCCGCTTCTGCTTTTTCAGGCTACGCGCCGTGGCGACGAGCCTTTTGTGGAGGTTCTTCTGCTCCAACAATTTGTCCGGCGTGAGATCGTCCGGACTGTTATCTTGGCCAGGGACGGATTGTTTATCCAAGTTATCCTGTTCGGATGGTTGCTCGATAGCATGTTCGTCGTTCACCGGTTCGCCCTGCTCTATGGCTGGGTCTGTATGGATGCTGTCTTTGTCGAGGCGGGACTTTGAGTGGCGTTTACGTCGCCGTTTTGACTGTTTTTCGAGGGAATTATCCTTCATAGCGTCTTGTTGTTCCTCGTTGTCGCTTCCTTTAGGTGTATCCACCATGTATACATCATGAGATGAGGTGGCTATCCAGTACCCTATAGGTGCTAGTTCACAATTATCTCCTGCATCATCGTTCATACCGTCGATGTCTTCGGAGTCGAAATCGAGCACGTCGTTTAAACTTTCGAGTGTGGCTACGAAGTGGGTGGTGGGTGGGCATCGAATTTCTTCGTCGTCCGCATACCAACTTTGATGACCATAGTCCGGCCAGGGTTCTTCTAATAAAGAGAGAGATTTTAGTGAATTCAGGATGTCGCCAAAGGGCGAGTGCTGAAAGATGTCTGCGGCGGTGAACTCCATGACGGGCGCCCAATCGGATTCGGTTAGCAGGGGCACGGAAGGTTCGGAGTCCGGAGAGGAGTCCGGCACCTTGGAGTCACGTGCTTCGCAAAGGACAGGGATGGTGTTCGACTCGATCGCCGTAGAGATCTCAGCCTCCGAGGTGGTGTCCAACCACCCATCCTCGATCGGCGAGGTCGGCTCCGAACTAGGGGTCGGAGCGGACACTGGTGCGGCCTCCAGGGCACTGTTCGGCGGTAGAGCTAGATCGTGCCCATCGAGACAGTGCGGCGCGCTTGGCTGTGGCTCGAGTCCGTCGAAGATCAAGTCTCCGCGGATGTCGGTCGTGTAGTTCAAACTGCCAAATCTGACCTGACGGCCAGGGGCGTAACTTTCGATCTGCTCCAGATGGCCAAACGAATTGGCCCGCAGTGCAAAGCCGCCGAATACGAAGATCTGTCCGGGGAGAAAAGTCTCACCCTGGACCGTGTCGTTGTTGATGATCGAAGGAGCCATCGAGCCTAAAGGTGACGACACAGAGGAAATCTCAATGAAAGCACCAATGTCGGTGTCAAAACCGGCGGATCTCGGGTAGGGGGGGCCGAACCTAGGTAAAAACATCGTGTCCCTTGTCTCCTATTACCATCCGCCTAGACGCACAGTTCGGGACCCCCTACCCGAGATCCGCCGGTTTTGACACCGACAGTCATGCCGGCTTTTATAGAAGGTTCATTAAGGACTTTTCTAAAATCTCTAGGCATCTGACTAATTTATTGCAAAAAGATATTCCTTTTGTCTTTGATGATGATTGTGTAGAAGCATTTGAAACACTTAAGAAAGCCTTGATCACTGCACCTATTGTTCAGCCACCCGATTGGAATTTACCTTTTGAAATTATGTGTGATGCTAGTGATTATGCTGTAGGTGCTGTTTTAGGGCAAAGAGTCGATAAGAAATTGAATGTTATCCAGTATGCTAGTAAGACTCTCGATACTTCCCAGAGAAATTATGCAACTACTGAAAAAGAATTCTTCCACACATTTATTCATCCTCGTGCACAACGTCACAGCATGCTAGATCGTAGAGCCGGAGATCCCGCAAAAATTGTGTGCTTAAGTAGGATGCATATTGTGTGACTAGCAGTAATAAGTGACATTGATTGTGTGTGAATTGATTGTTGTTGTGTGTTTTTGTTTAGTTGGGTTTTCTTTTGCTTCTTTCTTTTTGGGCCCCGGTGTTACATTATTTTTCCCCTATAAAGAGTTGCTCATCAACTGACCCCGGAATCGAAGAAGTAATAAGTATTTCAAATATTTGGAAGAAGCTCAGCTAAACATTATGGCCTTCTCAGTCAACCGCATGATATAAGGAATATCTGCTCAGAATACCAATTGTGTCTTGGATTGATTAATCCGCATCAATTCTACAGCAGTAATGATCGAGCCAACAGAAAGACAAGTTAGATGCAAGACCAACGGTATATTTTTTTAGTCAAAGGTATGGATCATAGGCAAAGTTTTGGCTCAGCAATAAATGATACTTGAAATATGTTATACTCCAAGAGAAAGTTAGGATGTGATATGCTCGACGAAGATAGTCAAACAAATTTTCCCATGCAAATGATCAGCCGCAAAATATTATGGACGTGTGCGTGGATTTCAGTCTGCATATCAGCATGAAGTTTCGGATATAAGAAACCTAGCATTATTCCACACGCTATCAGAAGAAATTTATGAGGCAAGGCTCCTCAATTTTTTCCGCAGCATGATATGTGAATAATTTCCAGTCCACGATATCTGGTCTTTCTCAACAAGATACCTCGGTAAAAGCTTCCGACAGACGGGAAATGATTTTTTCCCAACAAGCAAACCAAAGGAGAAGCTTCTCAAGTACGGAAACCCGGCTTCTCCTGCACACTACTCAGGTCAAGCTTCATGTGTAAGATATCAAGGCTTCTTCTGCACGCTACCCAGACAAAAGCTTCGAGCAGAAGCTAATGAGCCTTCCTCGGCAAGCTACACGAATGGCTTTTCTCTGCAGATCAAGGATCAGATTTGCAATAAGTTTGTCAGAGATATACGTAAGAAAGGTATGGATCTAACAACCTCGTGAGCCATGCAAATGAAGATAAGAAGAGATACATCTCATGAATTACAAGGATCGACAAGATCGGGAGATGACATCACAAAATCAACAGTCATCAAGGTCATTATTCCCGCACCAGACAAGGTGATATATAAACTCTTGTCACCTTCTTGTATGATTGGCCTCAGCAATGAGCTCCGTACAGCTACAAACCTTGAGTACATGTCATATATGTGCGAACATAGGTCAGAAAAACAAGCACAAGGAATAATATCAAAAACATTAATCACATCCATGGTCATATAAAGAATCAAGGACATGTGTGGCCAAGTTATTTCAGCAAGGTATCCTGACAAAGAAAATCATGACCGTTAAAGGGTGAGACTGACGACAAAGGTATGATGTATTTTGCACGACCATCAGGGTACGGATACCTAAATCAGTTGGAGGCCATAATTCCATATGGATCCACAAAGACATACACCTTCAGCAGCCTACTCTATTTACAAGGATTTGCATATCCCGCTGATCAGTTGACATGGTTAGTGTGGAATATCCAAGTCTGTTCTGTCAGATCCAAGATTCCTTTGCAACCTCAACAGTTTGACCTCAACAGCAGAGTTAAAACATATCACATCATATTGCCAAAAATGGGTATACCGACAAAATGAGAAAGTCAAAAGCCGAATAATCAGCTCAGACCCGGTATACTCGCCGACGGAATCAAGTGCACGGTCAGTTTGTCAGGAAAAGCATTTGTCTATCAGCCCCTATCAGGCAAAGTCTCAAGATATAAATATTTGAGGTATGACATAGCTATAACTCCATGCACCGTTATATTGCTCACCACAGAAGGCAGTCAAATCTCTGGTGTATGTCACATGCTCGAGCCAAAGGAAATAAATCAAGATAAATCGATGCACCTATGAGCAGTCAGATCCCGTCAGAAGATGGCCATGATTAATTCTAAGCCCTTATTGAACCCAGGAGGCTTGCATTTATTTGAAGCAACCCCATGACAGAAATAAAAAGGTTCTCATGAGCAAAAGGAAATTTATGATCAGATCCATCGGACATCACCACAGATATGAGAAAATCAACGTCAGCAAAAGGATTTGGTATATGAGCAAAGACCCATCAAAATTTGGAAAAGTCACCCAGAGCAAGGTAAGTTGATCATCTGAAATTCTTGGGGGAACAATAAATAAAGGAAAAAGGATGCCCGAGTTGGAAACGGTATCCTCAACTCATACTTGTTCCCAGAGCAACTAAATCTCGAGGACGAGATTTCTTTAAGGGGGTAAGAGTTGTAACAGCCTGGATTTTGGCCCTTTTCTTTTTCTTTTTGATTTATTGGTTTTTGCTCTGTTTTTCTTTTTGGAGTGGTTCTGTGGCCTTGTCACCTGGGAAATCATCCTCTTTTTCCTTCCCAAGTGGCTCATCATTCTCAAAACCCTGCCAAGATCATGTCACTCCACTGCTTGACCAAACCCTAAAATCTTTTTCTAGGGAATATTCCTTTTTTCTATTAAAGGAATAACCCTGTCTGCCCTAGGTTGTGAAGCAACCTTTATTTCCATCACTCCTAAAATTCCCAAATAATTCTCATAAATTGTTTGGGTCATATCTTTCTCAAATATGGAAAAATATTTCATTTGTCATGTTTATCATCTAGCTCAAATAATTCATTTCCTATTCTGCCCTAAATGGCACATTGTGAAGAAAGTGTTATTTTCCTTTTCCCAATTGACCTCAAACTCCTTGGACACCTTTTACTGTCCATATCATTGCCACATGCCAAAATGCAACCTCATTTGCCTAGTAATTATTTAATTATGATTTTCCAAAGTTTCTATCCAGAAAGAAGCTTTGTGAAGGAGGTGCAAGCTAGGCATATTCAAATGAGTTGCCATTTTGTATGATCCCTCGTATCATCATATCATGGCCCTCCACCAAAGTAGAGCTCATGTTATGCCTCCATGTGAGCTCACCTTCAATTTTTTGATTCTGCCCAAAATTTCAGTTTGTAAAGCAAGTATATTTTATATTGCTCCATTATGGCTGCCAATTTTTCTAGGCCTTCTATTATCCATATAACCTCCTACAGCAACCCTCATCTAAACTCCTCCTCTTAGTCTGGATTTTGGTTACCAGATCACCTTAGTGTGTGATCATCACCAGACAAACTGTTTACCACATTACCAAGCTGGTTTAACCACAAAAATTTACAAACATTTTCTTACTGATTTACTTTTGGAGCTAAGTGCAAATCTCTTCTTTGCCCCTAGACCGATTTATTTCCTCAGTTGGACTAAGGGCACCAAGGTCCATCCAGTGGACATGGTTGGCCACGCCAAAGAGCGCCGCTTGCGCCAGTGCGCATGGTGATCACGCTTGCGTTATGGCTGCAGGCGTGCTCTGGCTTGTTCCGGCCACTATGCTTGTCTCCTCCCTCCTCGTCTCAACCTCAAACCTTGTCCAGGAGCTTGCCCGTGCTCGCCTGCGTCACCCTGCATCTGTGCTTTGTCGTGGTTCGCCATCAATGCGTCGCAAACGCCATGCCCATGCCATGCGCTGCCTCTGCTCGCCATTAAAGCTTGGTCGGGAGCTCGCCCGTGAGCTCGAGAAGCCTCCCCGCGGCAATATAAGGAGTGCCTGAGTCCCTCCGCACCTCATCAGCCTCTCCCCAAGCCTCCTCGCCCACCAGAACCCTCGGCCCGCTCCTCTTTTCGCCGGAGTTCGCCATGGCCGCCTCGGCCTCGGCATGGTTCCGGCCAAACCAAGCCTCCCCTCGTCGTTCCGAGCTGTCCACCGACTCCCCCTTGTCCCACTGAGCCTCCCCAGCCCACCAGTTCGTCGCCGGAGTCCCTCTGGCCGCGCCTCCCGGAGCTTGGCCGTCGCCGTTGCTCTCGGCCACCACCATGACCGAGCCCATCTGGTGCTCCTCTCTCCCTCCCGTCGCCACCAGAGCCTCCACCACTCTCCAGCGAGCCTCCCCAAGCCCTCCACCTCGCCTCCCCGCCGCCGGAGACCCCTGCCCGTCACCACCACCATCTCTTTGTCCGCCTCCGTCGCCGCGGACTCCCCTCCTCTCCACTCCACCCCGGCGCTGGCTGACCCTCTGAATGGAGGCGGCGCAGCCCCGTGGTCCCGCCGGTGCCCTCGGCCGGGCCGAGGATCGCCGAAGCTGGCCGGCCCCTTGGCCGCTTCCTTCCCCTGCCTCTGCCATGTCTGACGGGAGAACAGGCGAGCGGGGGGAAGGAAACGACCGAGCCTGGCCCCTCTCCCTGCGCTTGGACCCCACCTGTAAGTCTCTCGTTCCCTGGTCCACGTGGATAAGTGGAGACGTCTTTTCCAGGAATACGTTTTCATTTTGAAAATACGTTTCCCTTCACAGAAACCGTAATCTGCCCGAAGGCGCTTTCTGTTGGGAGAGACTAGTGTACAAAAAACACATAGTGTGCAAAAATAGAAAAATCAACAACATCCATCGGATTTTGAATGGATGTCTCAGATCCAGCTTGAGGAACATGGTGGAGGGATCTTTTTGTACATAACTGTTAGTGAAGGGTGTTTTCACAAAATGCACAAAAGCTCCACCAACTCACGTGCATTAAATCTGAGACATCCATTTAATATCCGATAGATGTCACTGTTTTCTTCTATTTTTGCACACTAGGTGCTGCTTTTACACTAGTCTCTCCCCTTTCTGTTTTTCCACCAGGGGCCTGTTTGCTGAAAAAGTTTCACCGATAGGTCCCTGATCTTCTACACCTCATAACTCCGCAACTGTGACTCCGATCGAGGTGAAACCAACGCTCACTTCTTCGTTTCGTCGAGCCCGTTCTGATGGAATCATTTTCACCATGTTTTGACATTCTTAAAATGACCATTTTGCCCCTGCCCTTATTCAGCCCCCTCCGAGAGAGTACGTTTTCCAGCGATTCTTTTTGCGAGCTTCTCGCACTTTCTCCCGGTGATTTCTTCCACCCCAGGAAAGCCACACCCTCCATTTGCATGATTGCAATGCAGTGACATGGTTTCTTTATTAAAACTTGTTTAAAATATTGTGTTAGCTATGTATGATTTTTTTCATGGCATTTCTTGGAGTATTGTTTGATCTTGATATTGCCATGATATTGCTTGGAGTTCTAGGATTGATATGTTGATGATTATGTGGATGACATGTGCCTTTGGATTCTTAGTGGCTATTATGATTATTTCCATGATGGTATCTGTTATTATATTTTGGAGTATTACTTTGGATATCATGCTGCCTTTGGATTATTAGTGGTTAGTATGATTATTTTCATGATGCTTGTTGATGTTCTGTTGCTTGGAGTATTATTTTCGGCGATGATGTTTACATGTGGATCTTAGCCGAATAGCTTTATTCTTGTTATTGGAGTAGTAGGATTAATGTTTTCGGATTCATCATGACAGTAGTGTTGTGCTACCCTTGGAGTATTTTGAGATGATGATATTATGCTTGGATTATTTGCTATGATTTGGATTATAGTTTAATAGTTGATATTGGAGTAGCAGTTACCACAGCTATATTTTTGGGGATAAAATTCCGTCATTAAGTTGGTCAGGTGCCACCGAACCGGGCTTTTCCAGTGCAACCACATTTGCCTTTTATGGGAGGCCCTAATGCGGTCTATTGTCGTGCCTCTCGCCGGTGCCTCCAACTAGGGAAGGTTATGGGTGTGCGTACCCTGGCCTGGTAAGCAGACATAACCTTGTGTGCCCGTAGTTGGATTTTGCGCGCGTGTCCCTGTATGGGACAGTTTACGTTTTGACCACGACGGTGGTCGGGGTGTCTTCGGTAGACACGGGGCCACCCAGGACTAGCCCAGTTGGGAGTGGGTCGGAGTGGCCGGGAGAGCGTCATGGCAGTAGATCGGTTTTGTCGGAACACCGTTGGTCCACCCGAATGGGAGTACGAGGCCATGGGTTCCGTGGTGTGGGTACAGTGTGCTACCTTTGCAGAGTGTATTTAATCTATCGATAGTCGTCCGTACTAGGACCCACCGTTCGATCAACACTCACATGACGGAATGACTTATAGGTGATTTATATGTTGATATGTTCAGCAGTACAGATTGGCAGGATGTTGATGATGATGTTTGAGACCAAGTGTTGGTCGTGGTTGTGATCGCCGGAAAGATCACAGTTTGAGACCAAGTGTTGGTCGTGGTTGTGATCGCCGGAAAGATCACAGTTTGAGACCAAGTGTTGGTCATGGTAGTGATCGCCGAAAAGATCACCGTATGGTTTCGATCATGAGTTGATCGAGATGGTATATTGCTTAGCCGGTTAGCCAAGAGAGATATGGTTATGGAGATCTGAGATGGTGATGTATCAGCATTGTATTAGTTCATATCATGCTTAGTAGTTGCTTCATCATGGTAGTTGATAATTAATTAACCTGCTAATGCTATGTTATTGTCTTGCCTTGATGTTTATGGTTGTTGTGAGCTTGCAAGTACATTCAATGTACTGACCTGGCGTGTCATGCCAGATTGCAGGTGATGTCGTGATTGCTTGATTGCTTGTCGTGGTTTCCGTTCGTGCGAGCTAGATCGTGTCCCAGCCAGAGTCCCTGCGGAGTGGAGTTCACCACCTTCGTCGTTGTTCCGCTGCTAGAAGTTTTCCGCTGCTACAAGATGTTCCGCTGCTAGCATAGAGCAAGTGTAGTATCGCAGGCGCAATGTCACCATGCTGATGTGATCATTGTAACAACAGACCCGTGTAATTTGTTCTATGTCAAGCAATGTCGTATTCCAGAGACTTCTCCTCGATCTCTCGGCTGGAATACGGGATGTTCCGGTTTCTCTGAGCCGGGGTGCCACAGCCAGGCCCTATAATTCAGCCTTTTTATTTTTAGGTTGTGGCCCTTTTTCCTTTTTCAAATGGGTCCCAATTGTCAGATTCTGATAAGCAGGTCCCAAATGTCCGTTTCTGGTTTGTGGGTCCTTATTGTCATGGTCATGTTCCTCAGATTTCAATATGCCAATAATTAAACAACCAATATTTAAATTAAAATAGAAAGAAAACAGGTGTAATACTTCAAATAACCAGAAGCAACAATCTGTTACATCAACACATACAAATGCGATCACAGTATAACAAGCTCTACAGGTGTACAATATGTCACATGAGTCGATGAGCATCAAGCTCTACAGTATAACATGTGTACATACAATCAAATACACAGGCACCAAAACATGGTGGCAACATCAACTAAGACTGTGATGCACATCTCCAGGCTGATCTTTGGTCACAGCAGCATCCACCTCGAAAACATAAGATCCTGATCTATATAAATTATTTACTTAAAGATTATTCTCCTGGAGTTCCTTGTACACAAACTTTTGAGAATGAAGGCCAAAATCTGCAGATTGTAAATCAGAAAAGTTAGGGAACATAATCAAGTGTAGTCGTGCATATAACATTCTCCTAACAATGAAACATAGCTGCAAAATTTGAGATCTAATAAGAAACCATGCATATAACATTCTCATAACAACAAAACTGAGATATATTTGGAAAGGGCAAATGACAAGTATCAACCTACTGCTAGATAACAGAGCAAACATGTCAAAATTATTCAGATATCCTGATGTGTGTGTCACATTATACATGCATCAAGCTTCAGGCCATCAATTTTAGGACGAGTAGATACCTAACTTCATGCCGATGATATGGATGGGGCTGCTGTAGAACATCTGGTAAGCATCATCTTTGACGCTGAACGTTGCAGATACTTTTCCATTTAGTAGTCTATCATGCGCTCCTGCCATCGTGCCAGAGAGGATATGATAAGTCTAAAATACTATTAGCAGCCCACAATGCTAAAAAGGTGCTCTAAGATAGTGAACTAGTGGATATCACTCAAGTAAACTATTTTACTCCTTACAACAGTCAGGAATTAGTACAGTTGTTGAAGCAGGAGTAAGCTGATCATATAACATAAGAGTCAGGAATTCTATGCTTATTTTTAAGAAAAAATGATACAAGTTAAGACTTTGTTTAACAGTAGGTCTAAGAAAATAAACTGTGCATTTGGTGAGAATATAGCAACAGATTAAGAGCATATTGTTCAGCATCACACAGATAGTAGAAACATGCTACAGGAAGCTATTTGCATAAAGTAGAGAACTACAAAACAAGCTATTGACCATCCTACTGGTAGCAAGGACATAAAGATAATCACTTAATAAGATAAGAAGCAGACATGAATCACATAACTATGTACAATTCAATATCCCAACTGAGAGTGAACATGTATTCAACATTTCCTGCATTTCAATATATGCACGACAGATTCACAGCAAAACTATATATAGCTGTACAAACATGCATGAATAGGAAAGCAACCAAACTACAAGAACATATAAGGAAACAGAGGGAATCACTATAACCTATGGAGTGACAAGCACATATATGAACTCGAAGTAATGCCCAGCTAGACCAAAAGAAGCTGGATTAGTCAGAAGCACATATATGAGCCGTGCCGTCCAGTCCCGCAGCCACCAACTCGCGCCGCTTGCCGCCGCGGTCACCACCTTCGACGTCGACGCGGCGGTGCTGCCAGACCAGCAAAAAACAGAGGAGGCGTTTGGAATCAGGTGAAGGAATCAGGCGAATGGACATCACACTTGCCAACTAATTAACTATAGCATGCTATTCATTAACAAATCTGATTCAGGAACTAGCTTATTGAGTATGACAAAAATGCTTAGAATAAAAATCATTTCAAGAAATGCTGTAGTAGCTAAAAAACAAATTAAGCTATACCATTTCAGGAAAATGTGTAAGCTGTTCAACTTTTCTCACATTCACTCCAGCTGCTTCCAAACTTGACGCTGTACCACCAGTGGGGACCCATGTTACTTGACTAGTTGTTCAAACACATGGGGCCCTAATCGAGTATCACCGGATAGAACTAGACAACAGATACAAAATGTTCTCAAAAAGACAGAACATTAACTAGTGTGTGCAGTACAGTGTGCCTAATGATTTAGTCTGCAGGGTTTAGATGCTACTAGTACACATGAATCCAACCACTCTGCTTCTACAGTCATCAGGCTGTAGGGTCTCGTGACTTTTGTTCATCAGTCCAACAGCCTATTTACACTAAAACCAGCGCTATAGCAATAATAATCATAGGGAAGCCGATTTGGTTACCTGTTGGCGCAGCCACGGCCCCAGCCCTGCAGCACCTCCCTGAACTCCTTGGTGCCCGAGCCCGCGATGGTGCCCAGGTTGTTCACATGGTCTGCCACTTCAAAACAATCATCAGAGAAAATAGGTCTTTCCATGGAGGAGAGAGCATAGACTCGATCATCGGCCTTGTGCCAAATCCCCCACGCCTTCCCGTGACGGCCTTCACAACAATGACCTGCAAGCAAAACACACCAAAAACTAAGTCACACATGCATGCTACTAATCCACTGTCATGTACTTGTTTGCTTATTATTTTAGATTAATATGAATAATTCAATATGTATTATCTGTTTTAAAAAATGAAGTAAATATGTTATGCTAGACTATTGTTTCAAACAAATATATTAGAATGTTAAATTTAACATGCTAGAAAATTAAAGTAGAGTGCCCAACACACACAGTGTAAGTAAGACTAGCATATAGTAGTTTGTCTTGTACAGAATGCTTCTAATCTAAGTAAGCATGAGAGTGTACGTGTTGGAGCTTTGTCATGCATGCAAATATTTTATGAGGAGAACTAGATACATGTATGTGACCATTAGAATGCATACATGTGTAGGGGAGCTCCCTCGGCATCGCTGCTATCGTGTTTGACCAATGAAACAAAAGGTTACCGGGAGCTTTATTGTAACTGGCATGCTTTGTTGTAACTGGATTCACTATTTAGTCACAGGAATACAACACAGTTCAAGAAATACTCCACCAAAGACAAATCATAAATTAAACTACTGCAAGCAAGAAGAGATAAGAAGAGGGAACTACTGCTTGCAAGCACTACTGCTTGCAAGTCCCAACTTAACAACAGCTATCATCAATTTAGTTAATCGAAGATGCTACTCAACTACTCCATTTTGCAAGATGCCACTGTAACTATCAGTACTGGAGTAATCGAATGTGTTGCAAGATGCTACTCTAACCAGATGCTCCAAGTTGATACTCCAAGATACTGCAAGCAAGTTCAGACTCCCACAAGAAGAGAATTCAGACAAGAATCTGTTCCACACACACTGTTCATTCGAGCCTGTGCTCTCTGCAAAACTTGAAACAGTACCACACGGACGTCCAACCAGCAGCAGAGAGGTCAGCCACAGCACAATAGACCTAGAGCTATAACCGCACAACGCAGCCATTCCTCACGCATGTGACTGAAAAAGTAATAGAAATTCGTTTAACGGTGCTCTGGTAGGCGTACCTCTCGCCTAAGCTCCTCATCTGTGTCATCGCCATCTGCCAACTGCTGGTTCGACAATGTGCTCTCTGCAAAACCTGAAACAACACCACACAGACATCCAACCAGCGGCAGAGAGGTCAACCACAGGTACACAGCACACCAAACCAATACCGCGAAATCACAAATCTGACCGAGAAACCCAGGGCACCTTTCTCTTCATCCGAGGCCGGGAGCGCCTCCCCTGTCCAGTCCTTGGGCACGAGCGGATCCTGCACAGACACGAACGCACCAAAAATTAAAAACATCACTGCCTGGGATCGAAGAACGAACGAACAGAGGAGCCGGACGCGAGGGAGAGGAAGAGGGAGAGGTAGGGTTGGCTTACCCGGTGGGCGGAGGCGGGGCTGTCGGGGCCGGGGCGGGGGCGGCGGCGGCGGAACCAGAAGACGAAGCAGTCGACGAGGAAGGCGTCGTAGAAGGCCACCACCGCCCTCACGAGCGCCTCCGCACACCCGCACATAGAGCTCCTCGAAGGAGAGACTTCGACACGGTGCTTGACGGGCTAGATCTTGGGGATGCGCTTCCACCGCCGCCCCTTCCCGTGCGCCCGCGCAGCGGCGATCCGCCCTCCCTGCCTAAGGTAGGGGCCGCGCCCGGTTGATCTGGCCGGAGAGGATGAAGGCCCGGAGCGAGGGGAGCGTCGGGGAGAGGATGGGAGGGGGTTGGGGTGGCGATGCGGTGAGGAAGGGCGCGGGGGAGGCCATGGATGCTGATGGAAGGGCGCGGGGGATGCCATGGATGGGCGCGGGGGTGGTGATGCGGTGAGGAAGGGCTCGCCGGTGGAGCTGATGGGGAGGCGGCGGCGGCGGCGATCTGGAAGGGGGAGGGAGGAGGGGTTTGCGGTGGGGTGGAGAATGGATGGGTGGATGGATGGATGGATGTAGGATGAGGAGATGGATGGATGGATATGTGCCATGTCATCGATCCATGGCACAAACGTCTCCACCAATCAGAATTAAGCGCATGTAATTGTATTTCTTCTTTAGTTTCTCTTATATATTTTCCCATCAATGTAAAGAATCTATCAAATATTTACTGCAAAATGGCACCATTTATTTTTCAAAAATATTAGATCATAGTTATGTCCAATTAACCAGATGATTGTGTGTTAAAAACTTTTTATCAACCACCCATCAAATTGACAATTTTTTGCCGATTCAGTAGGAAACGGGTCAAATTTGAATTACCCCCATCGCACAATTTGCTATTTATTTTTTCCAAAAATCATTTCTAGGTACATAAGTATCTATTTAATCAGATAAACACAAAAGGTTTTCCAAGATTCAACCACTACCTAGGAACGGTCCGTTTTGACCGCATTTTGAAACGGACATAAAAATTTCCAAAAAAAAGTCAAAAAATTGAAAACATTCGCATTGTGTCATTATATGTGACTAAGTTACCAGGAAAAATAATAAACTTGTAGTACGGTAATTATTTTTAAAATGTGTTCTCAGAAACGAGCTATTATACGTAAAGATGCATAGCTTTCAAGCCAAATGATCAATCTTATGGCCACATTCATGACATAGTTTGTTAAAATGATCTCATATTGTGCATAAGGGTGCATATTGGAATGGCAAACAATGTTACCTAAGGAAGTTTCCATTTTCTTTGAACGAAAAAAATATTTTCCATTTTTCGAGTGCCCAAAAAGAGGTTTTTTTGTGAAGGACCTCCCAAATAATTGTTGCAAAATTGTACCAAATCAATTTTCTAAAATACTAGGACATATTTGATGCACAATTGACCAAATGGTTGAGTGTAAAAAGTTTTGATCCACCTCTCGTGAAAAAGACAAATTTTCGCCGATTCAGTTGGAAGCGGGTCAAATTTGAACCGTAGTTGCCTTGTAGTTTGCTATTTATTTTTTCCAAAAATCATTTCTAGGTACATAAGTATCTATTTAATCAGATAAGCACCAAAAAAATTCCAAGATTCAACCACTAGCTAGGAACGGTCATTCCCGCTGTTTTGACCGCATTTTGAAACGGATATAAAAAATTCAAAAAAAAACAAAAATTTGGAAAACCTTCGCATTGTGTCATTATATGTGGAAAAGTTACCTGGAAAAATAACAAACTTGTAATACGGTAATTCTTTTAAAAAAGTGTTCTCAGAAACGAACTATCATGTGTGAAGATTCATGGCTTTCAACCCAAATGATCAATCTTATGGCCACATTCATGGCATAGTTCGTTCAAATGATCTCATATTGTGCACAAGGGTGCATATTGGAATGACAAACAATGTTGCCTCAGCAAGTTTTCATTTTCTTTGGACGAAAAAACCATTTTCCATTTTCCGAGTGCCCAAAAGGAGGGTTTTTTGTGAAGGAAGTCCCAAATAATTGTTGCAAAATTGGACCAAATAAGTTTTCTAAAATACTAGGACATATTTAATGCACATTTTACAAAATGGTTGGGTGTAAAAAGTTTTGATCCACCTCTCATGAAAAAGACAAATTTCCGCCGATTGAGCTGGAAGCGGGTCAAATTTGAACTGCGGCTGCCTCATAGTTTGCTATTTATTTTTTCCAAAAATCATTTATAGTTACATAAGTACCTATTTAACCATAAATACATGGTTTGGTGGTGATACGACGAGGTTTGGCGATGGCCGAGGGCCCCAACTCTAGAGCGCGTAAACTCGCATGCCCGTCGCGTGGTCACCGCGTGACCGTGTCGTTGCCATGTGTTCTAGGCGGCCTAGGCATGTCTAGTGGGTTGGGCACTCCCCAGGTAGGTTTTAGGAAGAAAATTACAACAAAAGATTCTCATGAGGAGACCGATCGATGCTCAAACATGAATTAGCAGCCAAGTGTTTGATTAGCAGTACGGAAAATGTACATGGCTAATGGGCGTGAGTTTTGGCTGAGGATGATCAGTTACTAAGAAGACCGTCTTCACAAATTTTCAGCTCAAAAGGAGGATCCTAGGTGGTACTTGCTTTGCAAAGTACCACACTGGACATAAATACGAATGTTGAAGCTGGGCTCAAAAAATGAATGGATTGAGTTGGCATTTGGTGGAGGATGGCTATTTGGGCATAGGAAAGCACTGTAGAAAATGGATACTATTTGGACATGCCAAAGTGGTACTTCCTTCACAAAGTGTTGTTTTGAACAGAATAGGAAAATGAATATTGTTGAATTATTTTTGAACCAGGCATGGAAGGTTTTTTACATATTTGACAAAGATATGACCCAAAGAATTTATGGGATTTTTTTTGGAATTTTGGGAATAACAGAAATATAGGTTGCTTCACAACATGGGGAAAAATTGCCACATGGACATGACACATAGGCAAAACTGATGAGGTGGCGCTTAGTCATAGAAACCCACCACAATTTACAAGGTTATGACCATCTATATTGGTTGTGATCAGCTAGAAATAAGGCAGCGGACCAGTGCTATCTGCTTTATGACCATTTCATGTAAGGAAATTACGACCTTTCTGACCAAAATGGTCGTTATAGTTTAGGGTTTGGAGCCCCCGAACAGCTTTTGACCAATTGGTCTGAAATGGTCATAGATCTATGACCAATTCTTCCAGGATCATTGAAAGAAGGTCATTAGTTGACATATTTCTTGTAGTGAGGACATGAAAGAAAATAACCGGACAGAGGTTTTATGTCCGTGTCGAAAATGTAAAGGAATAGTTTGGCTCGACCCCTATGACGATGGTCATGTCGAAGCGCACCTGCTCATGACTGGTTTCATGGATGCTATACTCGTTGGATAATTGAAGATGAGGATGACGATGTTGAGGACGCCGACGGGGCGGGCAATGACGACACGGGGCAAGACAAAGAGATGATCGATAATGGCGGCGGGGAAGAGGCCGAACATGGCGGCGGAGAAGGGGCCGGACATGGCGGAGTAGAAGGGGCCGGACATGGCGGTGGAGAGAACGTGGACTCCATGCAGCAGAGTTCGTCGGTACTAAGTTCAATCGTGTTGGACCCTCATATTCAAGCACTGCTTCACAAGGAGACGAGTACTGAGAGAGCTGCTTCTAGAGAGGAGGCTAATTAAGCTGGAGCAACTGGTGGTAGACTCGAACACTCCATTGTATGATGGTTGCAATCCTGAGGTGACCCGCTTGAGTTTCACGCTCCAACTCCTGAAGACGAAGGCTAAAAACAAATGGACCGACACTAGCCTCGATGAGCATCTCAAGTACCTACAGGATGTTCTTCCCGCGGGGAATCTATGTCCTACTAGTGTTGATGAGGCCAAGAAGATCATGTGCCCTCTTGATCTGCCGCATGTTAGATACCATGCATGCATCAACGATTGCATAATTTATCGGAAGGAGCACGCGAAAAAAACAAGTTGTCCGGTGTGCAATGCTTCTCGATACAAGAAGGCCGGGAAGAAATGTCCCTAGAAATTTGTATGGTACTTACCGATCACTCCCCGTCTCCAGCGGTATTTCGTAGATCCCAAGGAAGCAAAGCTAATGCGCTGGCACGCGGAGAGGAAGAAGCCCGACGATGGAGATGATCCGAAGCTGAGACACGTCAAGGATGGAAGCCAGTGGAGAGCGTTGAACAGCTTCTATCGGTATTTCGAATCTGATGCAAGGAACATCATGCTCGATGCGTGTACCGATGGCATGAATCCATTTAGCAACCAGAACACCAACCATAGCACATGGCCCGTGTTTGTATGGATGTACAACCTCCCCCCTGGTTGTGTATGAAGTCGAAGTACATTCACATGAGCATGCTTATTCAAGGGCGGAAACAACCAGGAAATAATATTAATTTGTATCTGGGGCTACTTCAAGAGGAGTTAGACACTTTATGGAAAACATCGGCCAAGACATGGGACGCCAGCAAAGGCGGGTATTTCTACATGAGAGCCGCGCTGATCACGATGGTGCACGACTATCTCGGTTACGGATATGTCGTGGGCCAAGTGTGCCATGGATATTGCGGATGCACGCGGTGCATGGATGATACGACGTCTCAGCAGCTAACGTCAAGGAAAGATGGCGGGTCTGGAAAAATCGTGTACATGGGGCATCGAAGATGGCTCGAACAGGACGACCCGTGGGGAAACCGTGGAGATCTATTCAATGGTCACGCTAAGCATCGAGGACCTCCACGTAAGTGGAGTGGTGCTGAAATCGATGAGCTGTTGAAAAACTGGAAGGAGTGCTCCACGTCGGGAAAGACGATGAAAAAGGCGCCGGAGCCGCTGCTGAAGGTATGGAAGACGGGGTCTGTGTTCTGGGACTTGGAGTACTGGCACAAACTCGATACACCTCATTGCCTTGATCAAATGCACATCTGTAAGAATGTCCTTGAGAGTTTGCTCGTGACACTGATGAACATGCCGGATAAGACCAAGGATGGGCCGAAGGCAAGAAAAGACTTGCAAGATTTGAAAATCAGGGAAGATCTGCACATGCCGCCCCATAAACAGTTAGACGAGACAGAGACGGAGACAGAGGCGCGGGAGAAGAAGGGCAAGAAAATAAAGAAAGAGGATTATTGCCCCCCTTCTTGCTTCACCTTAAGTCAGGCTGAGACCGATCAATTCTTTAAGTGCCTTACCGGAGTCAAAGTTACACTACAAAAAAATACACTTCCGTGATGATACGTGTTTGTCACAGTCGGTCGTGTTTTCTGTCATGCATGTACATCCATGACAAATTTATGACAGAATCAAGATAGTCATACCTGTGCTGTCGTAGAAGTGTTCCATGACATTGCCAAAATTATCATCACAGAAGTGTCCACTTCCATGACGATAAATCGCGCGTCACAGAAGTGCTTTCGTCAAGGGTGACCGACATGTGGCATCCACCATAACGGAACGCCGTTAAGCTATCGGGTCGGATTTTGGATCCGATAACCCGTTAACAGCCACGACCAATGCGGATTTTCTACGTGTAAAATTCTCATTGGCTGACGGATCCACGCGTCAGCTCTGCGTTGGCACAGGCGTCACTCATCCAACGGTCGAGATGGGCCAATGATATGTTGACACGTGGACCAGCCCAAAAGTGGCCCACAAAGTTTAAATGGGCCGGCACAACCGAAGGCCCATAAGATTTAGCGGACCGGGCCGGCCCAGCTAAAGGCCCACAAAATTTAGCGGACCATAATGGGCCAGCCCAGATAAAGGCCCACACGATTTTGCAGACCATAATGGGCCGGCCCAGGTAAAGGCCCACAAGATTTTGTGGACCACAATGGGCCAGCCCAGCTAAAGGCCCACAAGATTCTGCAGACCATAATGGGCCGGCCCAGCTAAAGGCCCAAAATTCTCTTTCAAATCGGCCCGTCAACGGCCTGTCCTAAACTTGTCATCAACACAGCCCATGGTCACTTCTGGCCCGTTAACAGTCCGCTAATGGGCCGAATTACGGCCCGGTGTATTTCCGGCCTGTTAAAGGTCCGGCTTCATTTGGGCCCATTTATAGACCATCAAAACTTTCAGCCCATAAACGACCGTGAAGGATTTGGGTCATATTCGGCCATGTCTGACATTCCTCCTGTTAGAGGCCCACTATAGCTTTGGGCCACTTTCGGCCTGTTGTCATTTTTGGCCTGTTAACGCCGTACGTAAACCATGGGCCATATGTGGCCCAACGTCATATCGGGCCCATTAACGACCCATATAAAAATGATGATAATCTAGCCCGACCGAAGTTCCGGCCTGTTAAAGGCCCGTGTATTAGGTCGGCGCATTTACGGCCCGTCCGAATTTCAGCCTGTCAAAGATCCGCATCGTAAATGGGCCACCATTTCGGCCTGCTAAGTCCAATGGGTTATTTGGCACAATCAGGGGCCAATCTCACTTTCGGTCTATTAAAGGCCCATGTTTTTTATGGGCTCGAGATATTTACACCTGTAAACGGCCTATTTTTACTGAGGGCCCAGATTATGTTTAGGCCTGTTAAAGGCCCACTATGGGCACAGGCCTAGCAGAAAAATATGAAAGCTTATGCTGATTTAGGCCCAGATATTTTTAGTGGGCTACATGCCAATTTCGGCCCGTAATCGTTTTTAGCCCAATTGGAATGGGCCACACAAATGTTGGCATGTTGGGCTCCTACGAAGCTTTCGGCCGAATACATTACTAAGATAAACCTACACTATACAAAAATAGCATCGTAATTACTGCAGCCTGAGGCAGCATCATAAATGTTGTATCACAACAAAATAAATTTCAACCATACAACAAAAGGCCTGTTGGCATAAAGTTTTCAGTCCTTCCAGATAAAAGCACCATCAGATGTATAGAAGCACAAATCATTTGACCTGAGTGCTAATGTTTCAGGCTGTAGAATCTGATGGAGCAGCACGATCTCCACCTTATTTCCGCCATTGCTCTTGAACAACGAAGTGAATGTCTGATAGTCTGGTTTCAAAACCATTCATATCTTGACGACATTTCTCAACCACTATTCTTGTTTCCGAAACAACGTCCATTAGGGATTGGACTTGTGTCTGGAGCACAGATATATCACTCTGTCTAGCAGGAAGATTTTGTTCAGTAGGCGATTTGGACGAGGTTACCTTGACAACCAACCCAGAATTACGCAGGAAGGTGCTTTTTGCACTGTTAGTGGAGAGATACTGACGCACTGCAGCAAGAGGTGACATTGTGCCTGTAGTAGCCTCGTCACCTTCAGGTAGTTGTGGCTGTTCAATCATTTGTTCCATAGCTTCCTGAAAGTTTGAACTTGTAGATTAGTGTACTAGATAAGTTACTAATGAGATAAAAACAAACAAAGTAGGTTAAACTTTTATACATAACTTATTTTGGTGAACTACTGTAATACATTAGCATGTATTGTAGTGCCAACTACATAATAAAATCACTTTCGGAACATATGTCCATGTAGCATGCCTACTGTATTGTCTATTTCCTCACATTCATTGACATCTAAGGATAAAGAGACATGGTTTAAAGTAGGATGAACATAGTATGACATCATTCATATCATGGGCAAACGGATATAAAACAAATAGGCTATTTTATCATTGTGTGCGCACATGAACATAACAACTAGATTACAGATCAAGACCAAAAGAATATCCTTCATCTCTTTTAAACCATGTAAGGTGAAATGATACGCTAAGACAATTGTGAATAAAAGTGAACAGAGTAACTAACATTGGATGCAAACCAAGTAGTTAAATGAACACATCACAGTACCAATCAGTTCAAGGCAGGAGGAGTAAGGACTTACAACAGCGGCTTGAACTGGTGTGCTCATGCCCTTCATCTTGCTGGTGTGGCAATCCTTGAAGATTTGCACTGTATTCGGTTCAGGTTCTTTTTGGTCCGCACGGGCTTTCCTCTGTATTTGAAACAAGTCAATATAGATACGATAATATGGCACAAAAAAGAAGGAAGTAGCAGCTATTTACAAGAGCCTCGCAGTGTGCAATATAGCTATGAGATCCTGTTGTCTGTTGGAATTTCACTTTAGAACGGTTGGTTTTGTTCTTCAAATAGTTAGCCTAGAAGAAGATACACTTGTAAGGCACATACATAAATACAAGTTCAATATGTGGTATGATCAAATACATATAGCCTACCTGATACTTTGGATCAGACCAGTGTTTAACGAGGGTTGTCCAGTCTTCATCTGTAATATATTCTACTGGAGATGTTTGGGCGATTTCATTGTTAGCCTTGCCTTCAAAGTGAGATTTTCTAAGGTGGTACCGATACTGTCGCAGAGCAGACTGAAAAACATGAGTGCATGCTTGTTTAGTTGCATCATCTTTAGGATCCAACTTGAACCTCATCTGTTGAAAAAAGAATGTGAGTCTTATTAGGAGGAAGCTAGAAAGTATGGGACAGAGCAAGACAATATTACTAATTGCGATGAATAACATTACTTACGGATAAATGGTCAAGGAAGGTGTTAAACTGGGTATTGTATTTCTCATTCCTGTACTGGATCCACGTTGGGAGGATACGTGCATGACACCTAACGGCAACGGCTGCCTCTGATACTAACTTGGCTGACTCTGTAGCATCACGTGGCCTTTTTAAACCTGCCTCAAAATGGATCTCCATTCTTCCTCCTTTAGATTTTGTTAATCTGTCAAGCATTATCCCTGATGTCTGTTTCCGCTTGCGCCGTGGTGCTAGTTCAACAACGAGTATGGAAAGTGTTAATGTACATCAAACTGTGAGAGTACATATAAAGGAGCACGCAACTGCAACTTGACTCGGTCAGGTACCGTCTTGGTGTTGATGCTCATGAGGTTCATCTGATCTTGCCAAGTCCTATTGTGTCTGTAGTGCTTCAGAAGTAGTGTTAGGTGTGAAGGCAGCTTGGGAACTGACCAGTTCCGGAGCAAACGAACGAGTAACTAGTTGAGATGTTGGTACAGTTGAAGCGGATGCTGCAGCTGGTGGAGCAGGTGATACTGTGTTTGTAGATTTAGCCGGTGGACTTGGACCTTCTACTGCACTATAAGTACCAGCAGAATCTCGACGGCAGAACCTTTTCCGTTTCACCCGGCGAGTAACAGCACTCCCTACTATATTATTTTCATTGCTCTTTTTTTACTTTGCCATGTCAAGCTGTACCCACAACACAAAAGAATAAAATCACTCTTCAGAACTCATTGATGCATGATACATACAAGCAATACTTTGATGTAAGACAACCGTATGAGGATGGAATATGTAAGAAAAACAGGACGGCATGACATATTCACAGCTACGATGTGCAAACTAAGTAGAAGGATTTTCAAGAAAATAGAAGTAATGCAAGCTAGACACCATATGAAAGATGCAACCAATATTACTCTGCCAAGTTAAAAGTGTCTTGTCATAAGTGGCAATTCAAAAAATTAGAAGCAGTACAACATAGAAATCAATGCAAGATGCAACCACTATCAAACTGCCATGTTAAAAGCGTCCAATCATGAGTGACTGATGCGGGATACACAACAGCAGTAGTTTGATGTAAGAACATAGTATGATAGATAGATGCAGTGTATCCTAGACACAGAAAGCCATGTCATATGCACATGTATAACGTATAAACTCAGCAGGTGCAATTTAATCAAAATAGAAGAAATACAGGCTAGACAACATACGCAACATGAAACCAATTATCACACTGTCAACTTAGAGCAAGCACCTGCGATGGTGGAGTACAGGAGATGAACTCATCATGTAGACTTGGGACTTCAACTTCATTAGCAGTAGCAGTGGCAAATCTAGAGAGTCTCTGTTTGCGTCGGTGCGGAGGACCACCAACATCCCCTAACTTACTCTTTTCCTTCCTATTTTCTGATATTGCCTTATGAAGTCAAAACCACAAGAAGATGAATAAAATTAGCTCTACATAACTGGTTGATGCATGATACAGACGAACACTACTTTGATGTAAGGCAAGCGCATGATAGGAGGATGGAATATATACAAAAAAAGACAGCATTTCATATTCACACGTATGATAGGAGGATGGAATATGTATGAAAAAACAGTAAGCGGAAGGCATCTCAACAAAATTAGAAGAAATGAAAGCTAGGCACCATATGAACATGCAACCAATATCACTCTATCAGGTAAAAAGTGTCTCGTCATAAGTGTCATTTCAAGAAATTAGAAGTAGTACAAGCTAGAAGACAATGCAAGATGCAACCTACATCACAGTCCCAAGTTAAATGTGTCTTATGGGTAAGTGATCGTTGCAGGTATAAGTTGTAAGCTACGCAGATGCAATTCAACATAATCAGAAGCAATACAAACTAGACATCATACGGAAAATGCAACCACGTATAACAGTTCCAAGTAAGAGCAAGCACCTGTGATGGTGGAGTAGGGGAGATGTGCTCATCATGTACACGTATGTTCCAGAAACAGGAACACGTGTCATATTCACAGGCATTATGTGTAAAGTAAGCAGATGCAATTCAAGTTAGAAGCAATACAAGCTAGACATCATACGCAACATGCAACCACATATAATAGTGTCAAGTTAGAGCAAGCACCTGTGATGGTGGAGTAGGGGAGATGTGCTCATCATCTACACAGCTACGTTGACTGTCCAGCCTTGTGTTGTGTTGCGAATCTTGTTGGGAGGATGGCAGAGTAGAATCTGTAGAGACCCCCTGTTTGAGTTGCTCTAAAGGACCACCATCATCCACTGCTGGACTAATTTCCTTCAGCTGTAATGATTTTGCATTGTGAAGTCAAACCGATAAGAAAAAGGAATAAAATTCGCTCTTCAGAACTCATTCATGCATGATACTGACGAACACTACTTGGATGAAAGGCAAACACATGATGCGAGGATGGAATATGTATGAAAACAGGATGGTGTGACATATTCACACCTATGATGTGGTAACTAAGCAGAAGGCATTTCAACAAATTAGAAGCACTACAAGCTAGACACCATATGAAAGATGCAACCAATATCACTCTACCAAGTTCAAACTGTATGGCGTTTCAACAAATTAGAAGCAGTACATGCTAGAAATCATATGCAAGACACAACCAATATCACAGTGGCGACTTAAAGGTGCCTTATCATAAGTGACTGATGCGGGATATGCAGGAATAGTAGTCTGATGTAGAAACAGGAACACATGTCATATTCACAGGCATTATGTGTAAAGTAAGCAGATGCAATTCAACAAAGTTAGAAGCAATACAAGCTAGACATCATACGCAATATGCAACCACATATAATAGTGCCAAGTTAGAGCAAGCACCTGTGATGGTGGAGTAGGGGAGATGCGCTCATCATCTACACAGCTACGTTGACTGTCTAGCCTTGCGTTGTCTTGCGAATCTTGTTGGGAGGATGGCGGAGTAGGATCTGTAGAGAACCTCCGTTTCAGTTGCTCGGAAGGACCACCATCATCCAATGCCTTGCCAATTTCCTTCAGCTTTATTGATTTTGCATTGTGAGGTCATACCGACAAGAAAAAGGAATATCATTCGCTCTTCAAAACTCATTCATGCATGATACTGACGAACACTACTCTGATGAAAGGCAAAGTCATGATACGAGGATGGAATATGTACGAAAAAATGGACGGCTTGACATATTCACACCTATGATGTGGTAACTAAGCAGAAGGCACTTCAACAAATTAGAAACACTGCAAGACACCATATGGAAGGTGCAATCAATATCACTCTGCCAAGTTAAAACTGTCTTGTCATAGGTGGCGTTCATCAAACTAGAAGCAATACATGCTAGAAATCATATTCAAGACGCAAATTAATATCACACTGCCAACTTAAGGGTGTCCCATCATAAGTGACTGATGCAGGATACACAAGAAGAGTAGTTTCATGTAAGAACATGGTGTGATAGACAGATATAGTATGTACCAAAAACAGGAAAGCATGTCATATTCACATGTATCATGTGTAAGCTAAGCAGATGCAGGTTACACTAATTAGGAGCAATACGAGCTAGACACCATATGCAACATGCAACCAGATATCACACTGCCAAGTTAGAGCAAGCACCTTGGATGGTGGAGTAGGGGAGCGGAGACTTGGACCATGTAATGCACTATCAGTACAAGGAGAATCGGTACAGATGCTCCGTTGACGTTGATGCAGAGGACCACCATCATCGCCTTCCTTACTCTTTTCCTTCCTCTTTCTTGATTTTGCCTTGTCAAGTCAAACCCACAAGAAAAAGGAATAAAATTTGCTCTTCAGAACTCATTGATGCATGATACTGACGAACACTACTTTCATGTAAGGCAGCCGCATGATAGGAGGATGGAATATGTATGAAAAACAGGACGGCGTGACATATTGACATGTATGATGTATAAAGTGTAAACTAAGCACAAGGTGCTTGAACTTGTTAGAATCGATGCAAGCTAGAAACCATATGAAAGATGAAACCAATATCACTCTGCCAAATTAAAAGGGTGCCCTAACAAATGTATTTGACCAAATTAGAAGCAATACATGGCAACAGGCTAGAAATAATATGCAATATGCAACGAATAAAGGTGACTCATCGTAAGTGATTGATGTAGGATACAGAAGAGAGGTAGTTTCATGTAAGAACAAGTTTTAACACATAGATGTAGTGTGTACCAAAAATAGGAAGGCATGTCATATTCACAGGTATAGTGTGTAAACTAAGCAGATGCAATTTACCCTAATTAGAAGCATTACAAGCTAGACACCGTATGCAACATGCAACCACATATCACACTGCGAAGTTAGAGCAAGCACCTGTGATGGTGGTGTAGGGGAAGTGCGGTCTTCGGGTACAGATCTACGTTCAATATCTTCATTTAGGCTTGCTGTTTCTTGAGAATCATGTGGAGAGGATGAAATTTCATTCTTTATAAGAGTACTGCGTATCATATTAACCCACGCGCGTAACTGTCTCATCATAAGCGATGGACGCAAGATACACAAGAACAACAGTTTGATGTAAGAACATGGTGTGATAGGCAGATGTAGTATGTACCAAAAATAGGAAGGCGTGTCATATTCACATGTATAATGTGTAAGCTAAGCAGATGCAATTTAACAAATTAGGAGCATTGATGAGGGATACACAAGAAAAGTAGTTTGATGTAAGAACATGGTTAATAGAAAGACGTAGTATGTACCAAAAACAGGAAGGCATGTCATATTTACAGGTATAATGTGTTAACTAAGCAGATGCAATTTACCCTAATTAGAAGCATTACAAGGTAGACACCATATGCAACATGCAACTACATATCACACTGCCAAGTAAGAGCAAGCACCTGCGATGGTGGTGTGGGGGAATTGCGGTGATCAACTAGAGAGCTACGTTGACTATCTTCATTTAGCCTTGTTGTTTCTTGAGAATCATGTGGGGAGGATGACACCACACTCTTTAAACGAGTAGGGCGTCTCACAGTAACCCACTCGGGTGACTGTCTCATCATAAGTGATTGACGAGGGATACAAAAGAGCATTAGTTTGATGTACGAACATGGTTAATAGACATATGTAGTATGTATCAAAAACAGGAAGGCATGTCATTATCAAAGGTATAATGTGTAAAGTAAGCAGATGCAATTTAACCAAATTGGAAGCAATACAAGCTAGACACCATATGCAACATGCAACCACATTTGACAGCGTCAAGTTAAAGCAAGCACCTGGGATGGTTGTGTGTGGCAATCGAGATCATTGTCGGTGTCAAAACCGGCGGATCTCGGGTAGGGGGTCCCGAACTGTGCGTCTAGGCGGATGGTAACAGGAGACAAGGGACACGATGTTTTTACCCAGGTTCGGGCCCTCTCGATGGAGGTAAAACCCTACTCCTGCTAGATTAATATTGATGATATGGGTAGTACAAGAGTAGATCTACCACGAGATCAGAGAGGCTAAACCCTAGAAGCTAGCCTATGGTATGATTGTTGTTCGTCCTACGGACTAAAACCCTTCGGTTTATATAGACACCGAATAGGGTTAGGGTTACACAGAGTCGGTTACATTGGTAGGAGATCTACATATCCGTGTCGCCAAGCTTGCCTTCCACGCCAAGGAAAGTCCTATCCGGACACGGGACAAAGTCTTCAATCTTGTATCTTCATAGTCCAGGAGTCCGGCCAACGGTGATAGTTCGGCCATCCGGACACCCCCTAATCTGGGACTCCCTCAGTAGCCCCCGAACCAGGCTTCAATGATGACGAGTCTGGCGCGTTGATTGTCTTCGGCATTGCAAGGCGGGTTCTCCTCCAAATCCCGTGTTGAATAGTGTCCGGCTTCGTAATAATCGCGCTCCTCAGCTTCCACGCCCAATAATGGCTATCTTCCACGTGTTGACTGAATGCGAAAAGTCAGGGTATTTTTACATTTACCCCCTTGACCGCGCAAATGAGCCGCTTATAAAAGAGACGGGAATCTAGATCCGAATCACACCATCCTTCCTCCGCGAGCATTCATCGGAGCGCCTTTGACAAAAATCCACTCCATCATGGACAGTCGACGCGGCTCCTCCTCTCGCGCTCCCAGCCCTCAGCCTGGAGATTGGGGGAGTTGTTCAATCCCGCACAGCGAGTTAGTGGCGCTCCAAACCAAGGGATTCCTTCCCTCGGCCTTCATGGTTCCGGTTCGAGCCAGACTCGCCACATATAAGGGCGGAAAGCAAGCGGAGAGCACCCCCGATCCCTCTAAAGGAGAGCGGGTATGCTTCGTCTCTTATCTGATAAGAGGGCTCGGATTTCCAATTCATCCATTTCTCCGGGGGCTCCTGGAGTTCTACGGCCTCCAGTTGCACAATCTTACGCCCGCCTCCATCTTGCATATCGCGGGCTTCGTGGCCCTTTGCGAGCTGTTTTTGGGCATTGAGGCCCATTTCGCGCTGTGGAAGAGATTATTCTGCCTTGTGCCCCGTTCTCACGAGGGGTCAATATATCAAGTGGGCGGAGCCGAACTATGGCGCATCGCCGGGACCGGATATCTATCCGGAACCCCAAAGAAGGCGTCCGAGGACTGGCCCTCAGAATGGTTTTATGTGGAAGACGTCCCGCTGCCGGATCCTGTTCGGATCGGCCTCCCGGAGTTTAGTAATGCTCCTTTGAAGAAACGCCTAAGCTGGCGCCCGCGGAGCCCCTGGAGGGGAAGTGACTAGGACGTCCTTTACCTAATGAGCCAAATAAGGTTACTAGCTCATTCCGGACTGACCATGATTGGAGTCATGGCTACATGCATTATGCGGGGGGTGCAGCCGCTCCAGTATAGGGGCCACCCCATGTGGGATTTCAACAGGGAGGATGACACCACCCGTCATGGCCGTAAAGGGCCGGGATCGGTCGCCGATGTGGTGAAGATCTTGTCCGCTCTGTACAAGGGGGAAGAGGAGGATTTCCTCCGTGCCAATCCATTGAACGGATTTTCCATGAACAACCCTCGAAGCTGGGTGAGCGGACATTTTTCTTTTTGCCTATCCGATCCATATTCCCATAGTTAAGTATCTCATTTTGTGATTTCGACGCAGGAACTGCGCCGGGCCGTGAAAGATATACACAACCCGCCTCCACAACCTGAGGATCCGGAACGGTCCCTCGATCCGGCCTCCGAAGAGGATCCGGACATAAAGGTGGAGCTGATCGACGGGGTGTTCCACCAACTTAGCATCGACAATGCTTTGGTCGCCATTACGGCTGACTACCCCGGAATATTTCCGGCCTCCCAGGTAACTGTGACGGAAGTCCCGATACCATGACCCCTCTGCGCTTATTTCTGATCACCGCACAACAATGGCATCTTGCAGGGGGTGCCTATGAGGCGGGAAGCCGAGCCCATGGCGGCTGTCCAACAAGGGGCAGCTCGGCCCAGCAGGCTGAAAAGAGGTGCGGCCCGTATCGAGACGTCGCCGCAATAGTATGGTGCGCCACCGAGTTTCAAGGAAAGATTCCTGGAAGGCATACTAACGCTCATGATCCTTTTAGGAAGAAGAGCGCTCGCCGGACTGTGTCCGGAGAGGCTGCCAATCGCGCCTCCGCCAGCCAGGCTCCAAAGCCGAGTCCGGAAGAGGAGGCGAACACAAGGCGCGCGTCGGACGCTCCTCCGACGGAGGATGCTGACAGATTGTCCGCCAGCAAATCTGAGGAGGAGAGCGCCATGAATCATAGGCGCCACTGGACAGTTCTTCGTGACGCATGTTTCTCCCAAGAGGCATTGAACGCCTTTAATTCGGGAGAAGCGCACCTCCGTGCCGCTCCAGATGGTCTAGCCAGAGCCACGGAGCAGTATGTGAAAGACATACGGGTAAGGAATTTTGATAGTTATATATGCCAGTAGCCCCCGAGACTTAAAATAGTTAGAATAACTGATTTAAGGATCATTTGAAATGTAGGATCTTACAGAAAAGAATACCCGTCTGTCCCAGGAGCTCGAAGAGTGCAAGGCCCAACTTGAGGCCGCACTTGCCGCTACAGGGGAAACCGCAAAGACCCCCTCTGGTAATATATACTTTAGAAAGATAAGCGGTTTTATGGAGCACGGCGTGTGTGAAAGTCTGCCAATAATATTGCAGATGGTGCTGGGGTAGATCCGGACAAGCAACAGCTCTTGCGCCGGTTAAAAGCCGGCGAGAATGTGCTTAAAAGGGTGCGGCAAGAGAAAAATAACCTCCAAGATGCCAACACCTAGCTGGGTGAGGAACTAAAGGATGTCCGTGCCCAGCTGTCTGACTCCGTTAAGGAGAATCGGCAGCTTCGTCGCGACATTTTCAGTAAGTGCTTGAACGAACTTTGAAAAGAGTTCGGCGAGGAAGTTGACTAACAGAAATATGTATGTAGGTATGCTCACAGGTCGTCCTGCGGAGGAAATGCCCGGTTCTACGGGTGATCTTCTTCCCGAGCTGCTGCAGCTGCACGAACGAGTTCGGCAGGTGATGAAAGGTGTCGCCCAGGCCTTATGGCCATCTGTCTTCCTGCCCGAAGGCCTTGGAGAGCTTCGAGAGAGGCTTCAAGGAGCACGACGGCGCTTCCGGCTATGGAAGATATCAGCCTACCGTCAAGGCGCTAGGGAGGCCTGGGCCATGGTGAAGACGCGGTACACGAAGGCTGACCCAAACCACATGGCCGAGGTCGGACCTGTGGGGCCCGATGGGAAGGAGATCCCTGTAAGCTTAGTGTACGGCCAAGTAGAATTGGCCGCAAAGTATTCCCAGCAAGATTGTAAACTAGATAGCCTATTAGATGGCATTGAGGAGGAATACAATCAGTCAAGTTGACTATATAATTAAAGATGACATGTAAAATGCCTTCTAGCCGGATTGTAGATCGTTTGTCATAGCGGACCTTTTCGCTTCGACCTCGGGACCCAATAGTCCGGAGTGTGTCCGAATACCCTCGCGGTTATATAAGAACCGGGGCATGCGTGGATACCAGGCGCAGGGGTCATTGGTGCTGTATCAGACAAGTGCCCAACTAGTTATGTTATATTACATGGTTAGTAAGAAACATCTTCCAGGGAGAATAGTTCCGTTAGGGGTTCCTTTCCCTGGGAGGCATGCACTAAAGTGCATGTCCAGACTGCGAAAAAAGCAGAAAAGCATCTGGGGGCAGATAAATAAATAGGTAAGAAATCATCTTTTAGTTCACCGACCGAATATTCCCTTAAGAACGCTAGCTTTCGGCTTCACCCAGTCTGAGGTACACATCCGGCTGACCCGGCGGTAACAATCGCAGAGGTGCTCCCTTTACCACCTAGCCGAACAATCGTGAACGTAGGGGTAAGCACAGGAGCCAGGCAGCCCAGCTTGGCCAAAACTTAAGTCATATCAATGCATATAATGGTGAATAAAAGGTACATGCGGAAGTGAGACACATGTGTTGGGCATAAAGCCCGTATAAATAAACTTCTGTTAAAGAAGCCCCCGGGTATAATGAGCGCGGATGGCGCGTCAAGTGTGTGCGAAGAATGCACAAACGAGCCTCAAAGGCTTCAAGAAAAAGGAGGGAGAAGGAGAGAAATAAAAGACAGCTAAAGTATAAAATGTAGACGGAGGAAGGAGACGAACTCAGAGTCCGGCGCTAGGCGTAGAATCTTCGGAGATGGGCTGCGTTCCATGGGTTCGGCTCGAGTCGGTTATCCGATGCGTTTCGCAGACGGTATGCTCCGCCGGTCAGGACTTGGTCGATGATGAAGGGACCTTCCCATTTGGGCTTGAGTTTGTACTTTTTCTTGTTCGGCAGGCGTAGAACTAGTTCGCCAACATTGTAAGCTTTGGCCCGTACTTCTCTGCTTTGATATCTTCGAGCCTGCTGTTGATAGAATGCGGAACGAGCTTTTGCCACGTCGCGCTCCTCCTCCAAGGCGTCCAAACTGTCCTGCCGATCGAGATCGACCTCTCTTTCTTCGTACATGTGCACGCGAGGTGAGTCATGGATTATGTCACAGGGCAAGACTGCCTCTGCACCGTATACCATAAAAAATGGTGTGAATTCGGTAGTGCGATTCGGCATGGTCCGCAGCCCCCAGAGTATGGAGTCAAGCTCCTCTACCCAGTGCGTGTTCGATTCCTTGAGGGACCGCACTAGTCTGGGTTTAATGCCGCTCATGATTAGACCGTTTGCTCGCTCGACTTGACCGTTAGTTTGAGGGTGATAGACTGAAGCGTAATTGAGCTTGATGCCCATGTTTTTGCACCAGAGTTTGACCTCATCGGCCGTGAAGTTGGCGCCGTTATCAGTGATGATACTGTGGGGGATGTTGTAATGGTGTACTACCCCTGATATGAAGTCTATCACCGGTCCGGATTCGGCCATTTTAACAGGCTTGGCCTCTATCCATTTGGTGAATTTGTCCACCATGACCAATAGGTATTTTTGCTTGTGGGTTCCTCCTTTAAGGGGTCCAACCATGTTAAGCCCCCAGACCGCGAACGGCCAGGTGATGGGTACAGTTTTGAGGGCGGTGGGTGGCATGTGGCTTTGGTTAGCAAAAAGCTGGCAACCGACGCATCGTTGGACTAAGTCCTGAGCATCTGCCCGGGCCGTCGGCCAATAAAATCCTGTACGGAAGGCCTTGCCTACAAGGGCCCGGGCTGCGGCGTGGTGCCCACCAAGTCCGGCATGAATTTCAGCCAGAAGGTTTCGCCCTTCCTCTTCGGAGATACACCTTTGAATGACTCTGGTTGTGCTTTTCTTATAAAGCTCTCCCTCATGGACCTTATAGGCTTTAGATCGCCGTACTATGCAGCGGGCCTCGTTTTAGTCCTCGAGAAGTTCCTGCCTAATTAGGTAGGTAAGGAATGGTTCCGTCCATGGGGTAATGACTGCCATTATTTCATGGGCTGAAGGTGTTATTTCATTGGCAGAACCGCCGATTGTGTCAGAATGTTCGGTGTCGGGCGGTGTGGTTGGGTCTGGATTGTTGTTTTCGGACTCCCCTTCCCATAATACGGATGGCTTGAACAGCCGTTCTAGGAAGATGTTGGGGGGGACGGCATCGCGCTTTGCGCCGATGCGTGCCAATACGTCCGCCGTCCGGTTATTATCCCGGGCTATATGGTGAAATTCGAGCCCTTCAAACCGTGCTGACATTTTTAGGATGGTGTTTCGGTAAGCTGCCATTTTTGGGTCTTTGGCATCAAAGTCTCTGTTTATTTGGGATATCGCAAGGTTCGAATCCCCGTGCACCTCTAGGCGTTTAATGCCCATGGAGACTGCCATCCGGAGGCCATGTAGAAGGGCCTCGTATTCGGCTGCGTTGTTGGAGTCCATGTACATTATCTGGAGTACGTATTGGACTGTGTCCCCGGTTGGGGACGTCAGGACGACGCCAGCCCCCAGGCTGGCCAACATTTTGGAGCCGTCGAAGTGCATGATCCAATTGGAATATGTGCCGTACTCTTTAGGGAGTTCGGCTTCAGTCCATTTGGCGACAAAGTCGGCCAAAACTTGCGACTTAATAGCTCGCCGTGGCTTATAGGTTATGTCGAATGGGAGGAGCTCTATGGCCCATTTGGCAATCCGGCCCGTCATGTCGCGGTTGTTTATGATGTCATTAAGAGGTACTTCGGAGGCTACTGTTATCGAACACTCTTGGAAGTAGTGTCTCAGCTTCCGGGATGCCATGAACATCGCGTACGCTATCTTTTGATAATGTGGATACCAGGACTTGCATGTAGTTAGGACAGTGGACACATAGTAAACTAGTTTTTGAAGAGGGAACCTGTGTCCATCCGTTTCTCGTTCGACGACGAGCACCGCACTTACAACTTGATGTGTTGACGCGATATATAATAACATTGGTTCGCCCATGTTGGGTGCGGCCAGGACCGGATTTGTTGCCAATATGGCTTTTATTTCTTCGAGTCCGGCCGTGGCGGCATCCGTCCACTCGAAGTGTTCGGTGCGCCGGAGGAGGCGATAAAGGGGTAATGCCTTTTCTCCCAAACGGGAGATAAAGCGGCTTAGAGCCGCCATGCATCCAGTCAATTTTTGTATTTGTTTGAGGTCTTTTGGGATATCCAATTGTGACAGAGCTCGGATCTTGGCTGGGTTTGCTTCAATTCCTCTACCAGACACAATGAAGCCCAAGAGCTTTCCCGCTGGTACGCCGAAGACGCATTTTTCCGGATTGAGCTTAATGTCGTATTTTCGGAGATTGTCGAATGTGAGCCTCAAGTCGTCTACTAGAGTTTTGACATGCTTGGATTTGACGACCACATCGTCTACGTATGGCTCCACTGTTTTGCCGATCTGGTTTGCCAGACATGTCTGAATCATGCGCTGATATGTTGCGCCGGCGTTTTTAAGCCCGAAGGGCATTGTGTTGAAGCAGAATGGGCCGTATGGAGTGATGAATGCTGCTGCGGCTTGGTCTGGCTCTGCCATCTTAATTTGATGGTAACTGGAGTATGCGTCGAGGAAGCACAATGAATCGTGTCCTGCGGTAGCATCGATAATTTGATCGATCCTTTGGGCAAGCCTTGTTAAGGTCCTTGAAATCGACACATAGGCGCCAGGATTTGTCCTTTGGTACCATCACCAGGTTTGCTAGCCAGTCCGAATGTTTTATATCTCTGATGAATCCGGCTTCCAGAAGTTTGGCTAGCTCCTCTCCCATGGCCTATCTCTTGGGTTCGGAAAAACGCCGAAGAGCCTGTTTGACTGGCTTGAATCCTTTTAGGATATTTAGGCTATGCTCAGCCAGCCGGTGTGGGATTCCTGGCATGTCTGAAGGGTGCCAGGCAAAAATGTCCCAATTTTCCCGTAGGAATTCTCGGAGTGCAGCGTCTACATCAGGGTGTAATTGTGCCCCAATGGAGGCTGTCTTTGTAGGGTCCGTTGGGTGGACTTGGAATTTGACTATTTCATCCGCTGGCTTAAAAGAGGTGGACTTGGATCTCTTATCGAGTATCACATCGTCCCTGTTCACCGTGGAGCGTAGCGCAGTGAGTTCCTCGGCCGCTAGGGCTTCGGATAGTGCCTCGAGGGCTAGTGCGGCTGTCTTGTTTTCGGCGCGGAGTGCTATGTTCGGATCACTGGCAAGAGTGATGATTCCGTTGGGCCCGGGCATTTTGAGCTTCATGTACCCGTAATGGGGTATAGCTTGAAAAATTGTGAATGCCTCTCGCCCTAATAAAGCGTGATATCCGCTGCTGAACGGGGCCACTTGGAATGTGACCTCCTCGGACCTATAATTGTCCGGCGAGCCAAACACCACATCTAGTGTGATTTTTCCTGTGCAGCATGCTTCCCGACTAGGGATTATTCCTCTAAAGGTTGTGCTGCTTCGCTCAATGCGGTTCTAGTCTATTTCCATTTTTCGTGGGGTTTCCTCATAGATGAGGTTTAATCCGCTGCCGCCATCCATGAGTACCTTAGTAAGGCGAAAGCCATCCACTATTGGACCGAGGACCAATGCGGCTGGTGCTCGGGCTGTTCGGAATTTAGGTTCGTCACTGGCATTAAAGGTAATAGCCGTGTCACTCCCTGGGTTTATTGTTGCTACTTGGTACACTTCGGCAAGGTTGCGGAGTATTCGTTTCCGCATATTATTTGATGCGAAAGTCTCGAAGACTGTTAATACCGTACTGGTATTGCTGGGCTGGTTTTCTGGAGCTAGAAGCTCTTCACCACTTCTGGCCACCTGCCGTAGTATCCAACATGCTCTAAGGCTATGAGTTGGAGTGGCGCCCTCTGTGCTATGAATTTTACAGGGTCCATTGAGCCATCCCTCAAGTACGGTTCCATGCCCTTTAGGGGGTTTCTGTTTTTTGGTATTTAACCCAGGTGCCTGGCTATGATGCACCCTTTTATTTCGGACTAGGGTTGTATTCGGGGCCGGATTATCCCAAAATTTGGCTTCGGTTTTCCAGGCGCTCTCCATCGCACAGTACTTTCATACTATGGACGCCAAGTCGGCAAAGCGTGTAATTTCGCGATGACTTAAGGCGTTTAGGATTCCCTTGTCCGTGCAATTATTGCAGAAGATTGAAATTGCGTGTTCCTCGCGGCAGTCCTTTACCCTGTCCATAACAAGGAGGAATCTGGCCCAGTAATGGTGTACTGTTTCAGTAGGCTCTTGCCAGATTCGGGATAGATCGCTTATGTTTGGGTGGGTGGGTGGATTTGAATCCGGAACCCCGTCCAATCTAAGACTCAAGGGCCGTAAAGTTTCTGAACTTGGAAGCTTGGGTTTTGAATATTGTCCAATGAATCTAGCCCGCTGCCTGACTTTAGGTTCAGGACTTGATCGACATCCGTCCCTCTGCGGGAATTAGGCATGGAGGGGTCGGGAATTCGGACATAACTAGTCCTTAAGATAGAAGAAGGGCCGCCGTACTGTTCCTCCACCACGGCAATGTGGTGGGTAGCCTGGGGAGAGTTAATCTCTCTCAGATCGGTTTTAGGCCCAATCTGATCGTAGTCTGTAGCGACTCCCAGGGTGGCGATGCAATCCAGGAGCTCGTTCACGGAGGAGAGCTCCATCAGATCTAGCTGCTCGGCAAGTTTCGAGTTAACGCGAAGATTGGTTTTGATGACCCGAGAAGTCATTGTCGGTGCGGCGGCCGAACAGGCGGTCATAAGAAAACCGCCTAGCCGGAGAGTCTGGCCGGTGGCGGCCGAACAGGCGGTCATAAGAAAACCGCCTAGCACTAAGTCTTCAATCTTGTATCTTCATAGTCCAGGAGTCCGGCCAAGGGTGATAGTTCGGCCATCCGGACACCCCCTAATCCGGGACTCCCTCAATCATCAACTGCAGAGCTACGTTTACTGTCTCCAACTGCTGACACTGCACCCATTAGAGCGCTGAAATGCTTAGTGCTTATCTTCAAATTACACTAGAGCGACTTCTGTCTTTTCTTTTCTACATTCATCAACACTGCGTCAGAGTC
This sequence comes from Triticum aestivum, assembly GCF_018294505.1. NCBI lineage: Eukaryota > Viridiplantae > Streptophyta > Magnoliopsida > Poales > Poaceae > Triticum > Triticum aestivum. The sequence continues at coordinate 680,361,041 of NC_057795.1, read as the reverse complement.
TGAAATACCCATGCATAAAAAAAATAGTGTGAATATGGGTGAAGTTTGTGCACAATTAGTACAGTGTAAAGGTAGCAGATAGCAGGTCAGTGAGAAATAAATGACGGGAGACATATGATAGCTCTACAACATGCATGGCACACTAAATTACTACAGGATTCTATGAAAATAACAGTCGACTGAAAGCAAATAGGTCAGTCCATTTTTTCTGCACCGTCCGATGTACAAAGAACGGGCAGATCGCCTTCATCTACCTCCATCCAGTCAGTGTTGACGATCTTCCTCGAAACGCCAGCGACCATCGGCCCAGTATTCCTCCCCTGCCTGCGCCCTCCCCTTGACCTCACCGCACCGCCGTGCTTGGCACCGCCCCCCGGCCATCCATTCAAGCCCCGCCGACCTCCAGATCGGGCGCAAGCAGCTCCTGCGCCCCACACCCCTATGATAGACAACGATGTGCCGCTTCCCCGGGGAACAGGCGGACTAGGTGCTCCGCGTGCCTAAGCGGGTGCTGCTTCTTTTAATTGCGGTTCGACTGACCCTGAATTGAAATCCAGGCGGGCTACTGACCTCTAGCAAAGGTGAAATAGTAAAAAGGAGGAAACCTTGTGCATTTAGTATCACGAAGAAGATGCAGTAAGAAGCGCTCAACTAGTTTCGTTTGTGGGATAAGTACGGTGTGAGCGGAGACGTAAGATTTGCACGAATAAGGGAAGAGGAGTACCTCTTTCTGCTAGTAGTGTTGTGTCCTCCTTCTGTTTTCCGACGATCTTCTTGTTGTTCGCCGGAAACCAGAAGTTATGGAGGACGGTGCAGCCTTGGACGAACCCATGGCCAAGTTGTTGAGTGTGGTGCGGTGGCCGTCTGTCGGCGGTGGGGAAGCAGATCCGAGGCGGCAAACGACGACATAGCGGGAACAGCTCCAGTGCGGTGGACGGTTCCGACAGTGGAGCCGTAGCAGTGAGGCGCAGGACGGCGTGGTCGGAGTGGTTCTGATACGATGCACGTCGGCGTCGGTGTCAGCATCGTGGAGGCAGCTCTGCCTCGGCTTCAGCTGCTAAGTCCTTGAGGGCGTTGTGGTTGCGGTTGCATTGGACGACGACGTCGGGGTACCAGCTCCGGCGTGATGGAGGAGGGCGGCGGTGGATTGGCCGCTATGGGGTGGAGGACGGAGGAGGCTGGGGTTTTGCGGCTGGTGGAGAGGGCGTTTTCGCGCCCATGGAGTATGAATGGGGAAACGGAGGGAGGCGGGGAACTAAGGGGGAACAATGTTTCGGTTTGAGACACGCTTGTTTGAAATTGGGGGAAAGTTACAAACTTTGCCCCCATCTAAAATTTTGGACATATTGCAGGTTGGGGGTAGGACAGTCATGTCAGGTGTCCCAAATGTGGGCGGGATAGATTTCGGCCGAGTGCATGGGTAGGCGCCCACGACGTATGAATGCTTCTTAGAGGCGGTTGAGACTGGCGTCTTGGTGAAGTTACAAACCTACCCCGGTTTAGACCTTTGGACATCGGGCCGATAGTCTACACGGGCCAGAGTCAGGACAGTGATTTCCTACCACCAAAACATTAGTCTAGCGCGGTTTTGGGTGACCAGAGGCCTATTTGGCGCTTCGTTCAATATTTGGGAGCAGAAGCATTAACATTTTCGGTTCTCTTGAATTGAACTTTCAGGATTTGTCAAACTTCACAAATCTTTACTCTTGAAAATCCTAAAGCTACGATTATTTTGGAATGGAGGGGGTACATTTGAATATACATTGTACACGAGTATATATTAAAAAATATGCAACTTTCCTCAGTTCATGCATGGTTCCAGATATAATCTCCTTGGTTGCAAAAAAAGTTAGATATGCGCATGAATATATATAGCATGTTCAAACTCACAACAAAAATTGATGCCCCCTTTTACATCTGATTTACAAATGCCATTATCTCGTGTTCAAATAGATGAATGCACTTCCTATGAATTCGAATCTTCGAAACCCCCTTTATGTTGAATTCGACATGTATTCTATTTTGTAGCTAGCAATTTGGAATGTATCCATGCAAGTAACAAATGTATAAAGTGCTTCACACTAACAACATGGAGTGCACTAATTAATGTTTATATATGAATTGCAAAAGCATCCATTGCCTATATTTCAAACCGCTCTCACTCTATGGATTGATAATATGAAATAAACACATGCACATGCTAGAATTCAATAGAGTATGGGTGTCTGATAGACCGATTTTCGTCCATACACAATTTGCAAAATTCATGATCTCATCAAAAAATAACAATGCCATTTATATTTTAATTTAATGCGTAGAACCGCCTTTTACATGTAGATGCACTATGCCTTGCCCCGTTCTCACAAACGCGTTATATATCTCTCTATCTAACGCATAAGTGCACACACTTTATAAGCATCGACATTTCTCTTTCACACATGCTCACAATCTCTCTCAAGGTGTCGGGGTGTCTCACGCACATGCTCTCTCTGTTTCTCTCTTTCTCTCTTTCTGACTACTATGTACCACTCTTTTCACTAATCTCAGTTGGAAAACACTATTTCTCTCACATGCATATATACACATGCACGGTCTCTACTAGCCCTCTATACGCACATATATGTGCCTACGTGTCTCCCGCACGCACATTATCTTTAGGCCTCTCTCGCACACATTGCCCCCCCCGACACACCTCTCTCTTAGTAGTTGGCAGATATGATTTCATCATATCATTTGGTAGGATATCCCTGGCTGTTAGGCTGGATGGTAATACGAGGCAAAGTTTTACCCTAGTTCGGATCGGACCCTTGCAGTTGAAGAAAGAGCCTACTCCTGGTACTGCATATTAGTGATAGGGGTGTGTACAAAGTACACGTGAATACCAGGCATTGTGTGTGTGTGTATACTATCGATGAACTAGCCCCCAAGCTTGTATAACATACTAAGGGCCTAGGGTTACAAATCATATATAGTCGGCTTATCACCAGTGGGGATAGAGTCCTCCACGACTCTGGTAGCTTCGTGTTGTACGCCGAGTCCTCCACATGGGTCTTCGTATAACACGTCTTGGTCCAACCTATATGTGGCGCAAGATGGAACCGACCCATGAGTCTTCATGTTGACCCACCACAACTACAAATGATGTGCCCACCACACCACACACACAATCGGCCACTAAGAAAATAAGCATATACAATAGTACAACAGTATCTAGCTCACGATTCGTCTTCATATTTTGTTGATGACACTGACGGACTTTGCATTTGATGCGTGCTCCGTATTTTGTTGACGACACTTACGGTCATTGTATTTGAAGCGAAAGCACGATATGGTCACTGGACTTCAGAATAAGCTCATCACGGTCACCACATACATTTTGTCGTGCTAACCAACATGTTGTTGGATGGTTAGAGGACAGTGGTTTCTCGAGCACACCAAGGTTAAAGTCCCGGTGCTCGCATTTATCTTGTGTTAATTTTAGTATTTTCTGGCGATGTACGTTCAATGGGAGGAGACGTTCCACTCGACTACGAGGCACCTATGGTGACTTCGTAAAATCTCAAGATCATATATGCTGGCCCACTCTCTCGAAGGTGCTCATAGGGGTAGGGTTCGCGTGTGTGCGCTTATAGCGGAGAGTGCTTGCGCGTATATCTGAGCCCTTGCGTCTGTACCGTGTTAAACAAATACATATCATGATTATACAGTCACTGGCTCACCCGTACAACTCCATGCGGCGCAACTAGTGTTGCACCATCGGGGCGCGTAACCGTGGGGCCCACCTGTCAGCCCGTATATGAAAGAAATAAATGGTAGTTTGAGTCTGTACTGTGTTAATAAAATAGGAGTACATTTTAGGGTGATCATACGGTCATTGGCTCACCATACAACTACGTAATTTGTTGATAACATGATCAATTGACCAGTCAAATGGTCCACATTCAGCAGCACACATTACCATAGGGCCCACCCATCAGCGCGTATATGTGTTGGGGAACGTAGTAATTTCAAAAAAATTCCTACGCACACGCAAGATCATGGTGATGCATAGCAACGAGAGGGGAGAGTGTTGTCCATGTACCATCGTAGACTGAAAGTGGAAGCGTTAGCACAACGCGATTGATGTAGTCGTACGTCTTCACGATCCGACCGATCAAGTACCGAACGCACGGCACCTCCGAGTTCAGCACACGTTCAGCCCGATGACGTCCCTTGAACTCTGATCCAGCCGAGTGTTGAGGGAGAGTTTTGTCAGCACGACGGCGTGGTGACGATGTTGATGTTCTACCGATGCAGGGCTTCACCTAAGCACCGCTACAGTATTATCGAGGTGGACTATGGTGGAGGGGGGCACCGCACACGGCTAAAAGATCAAACAGATCAATGTTGTGTCTCTAGGGTGCACCCCTGCCCCCGTATATAAAGAAGCAAGGGGGGGTGCAGCCGGCCAAGGGAGAGGGCGCGCCTGGAGGAGTCCTACTCCCACCGGGAGTAGGACCCCCCCTTTCCTAGTTGGATTAGGACTTGGGAGGGGGAAAGAGTGGAGGAGAAGAAGGAAGGGGGGGCGCCACCCCCTCTCCTTGTCCTATTCGGACTAGGGGGAGGGGCGCGCGGCCCAGCCCTGGCCACCTCTCCTCTTCTCCGTAAAAGCCCACTAAGGCCCATTAAGTCCCCCGGGGGTTCCGGTAACCTCCCGGTACTCCAGTAAAATCCCGATTTCACCCGGAACACTTCCGATATCCAAACATAGGCTTCCAATATATCAATCTTCATTTCTCGACCATTTCGAGACTCCTCGTCATGTCCATGATCACATCCGGGACTCTGAACAACCTTCGGTACATCAAAACATATAAACTCATAATATAACTGTCATCGAAACGTTAAGCGTGCGGACCCTACGGGTTCGAGAACTATGTAGACATGACCGAGACACGTCTCCGGTCAATAACCAATAGCGGAACCTGGATGCTCATGTTGGCTCCCACATATTCTATGAAGATCTTTATCGGTCAGACCGCATAACAACATACGTTGTTCCCTTTGTCATCGGTATGTTACTTGCCCGAGATTCGATCATCGATATCTCAATACCTAGTTCAATCTCGTTATCGGCAAGTCTATTTACTTGTTCCATAATACATCATCCCGCAACTAACTCATTAGTTACAATGCTTGCAAGGCTTATAGTGATGTGCATTACAGAGTGGGCCCAGAGATACCTCTCCGACAATCGGAGTGACAAATCCTAATCTCGAAATACACCAACCCAACAAGTAACTTCGGAGACACATGTAGAGCACCTTTATAATCACCCAGTTACGTTGTGACATTTGGTAGCACACAAAGTGTTCCTCCGGTAAACGGGAGTTGCATAATCTCATAGTCATAGGAACATGTATAAGTCATGAAGAAAGCAATAGCAACATACTAAACGATAAAGTGCTAAGCTAACGGAATGAGTCAAGTCAATCACATCATTCTCCCAATGATGTGATCCCGTTAATCAAATGACAACTCATGTCTATGGTTAGGAAACATAACCATCTTTAATTAACGAGCTAGTCAAGTAGAGGAATACTAGTGACACTCTGTTTGTCTATGTATTCACACATGTATTATGTTTCCGGTTAATACAATTCTAGCATGAATAATAAACATTTATCATTATATAAGGAAATAAATAATAACTTTATTATTTCCTCTAGGGCATATTTCCTTCAGTCTCCCACTTGCACTAGAGTCAATAATCTAGTTCACATCTCCATGTGATTTAATACCAATAGTTCACATCACCATATGATTAACACACATAGTTCACATCGTCATGTGACCAACACCCGAAGGGTTTACTAGAATCAATAATCTAGTTCACATCGCTATGTGATTAACACCCAAAGAGTACTAAGGTGTGATCATGTTTTGCTTGTGAGAGAAGTTTAGTCAACGGGTCTGCCACATTTAGATCCGTATGTATTTTGCAAATTTCTATGTCAACAATGCTCTGCACGCTGCTACTCTAGCTAATTGCTCCCACTTTCAATATGTATCCAGATTGAGACTTATAGTCATCTGGATCAGTTTCAAAATTTGCATCGACGTAACCCTTTACGACGAACCTTTTTGTCACCTCCATAATCGAGAAACATATCCTTATTCCACTAAGGATAATTTTGACCGCTGTCCAATGATCTACTCCTAGATCACTATTGTACTCCCTTGCAAAAAACAGTGTAGGGTATACAATAGATCTGGTACACAACATGGCATACTTTATAGAACCTATGGCCAAGGCATAGGGAATGACTTTCATTCTCTTTCTATCTTCTGCCGTGGTCGGGCTTTGAGTCTTACTCAATTTCACACCTTGTAACACAGGCAAGAACTCTTTCTTTGACTATTCCATTTTGAACTACTTCAAAAACTTGTCAAGGTATGTACTCATTGAAAAACTTATGAAGCGTCTTGATCTATCTCTATAGATCTTGATGCTCAATATGTAAGCAGCTTCACCGAGGTCTTTCTTTCAAAAAATCCTTTGAAACACTCCTTTATACTTTGCAAAATAATTCTACATTATTTCTGGTCAACAATATGTCATTTACATATACTTATCAGAAATGTTGTAGTGCTTCCATTTGATTTCTTGTAAATACAGACTTCACCGCAAGTCTGTATAAAACTATATCCTTTGATCAACTTATCAAAGCGTATATTCCAACTCCGAGATGCTTGCACCAGTCCATAGATGGATCGCTGGAGCTTGCATATTTTGTTAGCACCTTTAGGATTGACAAAACCTTTTGGTTGCATCATATACAACTCTTCTTTAAGAAATCCATTAAGGAATGCAGTTTTGTTTATCCATTTGCCAGATTTCATAAAATGTAGCAATTGCTAACATGATTCGGACATACTTAAGCATAGATACGAGTGAGAAACTCCCATCGTAGTCAACACCTTGAACTTGTTGAAAAACCTGTTGCGACAATTCTAGCTTTGTAGATAGTAACACTACTATCAGCGTCTGTTTTCCTCTTGAATATCCATTTATTCTCGATGGCCTGCCATCGGGCAAGTCAACCAAAGTCCACACTTTGTTCTCATACATGGATCCCATCTCAGATTTCATGGCCTCAAACCATTTCGCGGAATCTGGGCTCATCATCGCTTCCTCATAGTTTGTAGGTTCGTCATGGTCTAGTAACATGACCTCCAGAACAGGATTACCGTACCACTCTGGTGCGGATCTCACTCTGGTTTACCTACGAGGTTCGGTAGTAACTTGATCTGAAGTTACATGATCATCATCATTAGCTTCCTCACTAATTGGTGTAGTAGTCATAGGAACAAATTTCTGTGATGAACTACTTTCCAATAAGGGAGTAGGTACAGTTACCTCATCAAGTTCTACTTTCCTCCCACTCACTTCTTTCGAGAGAAACTCCTTCTCTAGAAAGGATCCATTCTTAGCAACGAATATCTTGCCTTCGGATCTATGATAGAAGGTGTACCCAACTGTCTCCTTTGGGTATCCTATGAAGACACATTTCTCCGATTTGGGTTTGAGCTTATCAGGATGAAACTTTTTCTTATAAGCATTGCAACCCCAAACTTTAAGAAACGACAACTTTGGTTTCTTGTTAAACTACAGTTCATACGGTGTCGTCTCAAACGAATTTAGATGGTGCCCTTTTTACGTGAATGCAGCTGTCTCTAATGCATAACCCCAAAAATATAGTGGTAAATCGGTAAGAAACATCATAGAGCGCACTATATTCAATAAAGTACGGTTATGACGTTTGGACACACCATTATGTTGTGGTGTTCCAGGTGGCACGAATTTGTGAAACTATTCCACATTGTTTTAATTTGAAGACCAACTTGAAACTCAAATATTTGTCTCCGCAATCAAATCATAGAAACCTATTTTCTTGTCACGATGATTTTCCACTTTACTCTGAAATTCTTTGAACTTTTCAAATGTTTCAGACTTATGTTTCATCAAGTAGATATACCCATATCTGCTCAAATCATCTGTGAAGGTCAGAAAATAACGATACCTGCCGCGAGTCTCATCGGATCGCATACATCAATATGTATTATTTCCAATAAATCAGTTGCTCGCTCCATTGTTTCGGAGAACGGAGTCTTAGTCATCTTGCCCATAAGGCATGGTTCGCAAGCATCAAGTGATTCATAATCAAAGTGATTCCAAAAGCCCATCAGCATGGAGTTTCTTCATGCGCTTTACACCAATATGACCTAAACGGCAGTGCCACAAATAAGTTGCACTATCATAATTAACTTTGCATCTTTTGGTTTCAATATTATGAACATGTGTATCACTATGATCGAGATCCAACGAACCATTTTCTTTGGGTGTGTAACCATATAAGGTTTTATTCATGTAAACAGAACAACAATTATTCTCTATCTTAAATGAATAACCGTATTGCAATAAACATGATCAAATCATATTCATGCTCAACGCAAACACCAAATAACACTTATTTAGGTTCAACACTAATCCCGAAAGTATAGGGAGTGTGCGATGATGATCATATCAATCTTGGAACCACTTCCAACACACATCGTCACTTCACCCTTAACTAGTCTCTGTTCATTCTGCAACTCCCGTTTCGAGTTACTAATCTTAGCAACTGAACTAGTATCAAATACTGAGGGGTTGCTATAAACACTAGTAAAGTACACATCAGTAACATGTATATCAAATATACTTATGTTCACTTTGCCATCCTTCTTATCCGCCAATCACTTGGGGTAGTTCCGCTTCCAGTAACCAGTCCCTTTGCAGTAGATGCACTTAGTCTCAGGCTTAGGGCCGGACTTGGGCTTCTTCACTCGAGCAGCAACTTGCTTGCCGTTCTTCTTGAAGTTCCCCTTCTTCCCTTTGCCCCTTTTCTTGAAACTAGTGGTCTTGTTAATCATCAACACTTGATGCTCTTTCTTGATTTCTACCTTCATCGATTTCATCATCATGAAAAGCTCGGGAATCGTTTTCGTCATCCCTTGCATACTATAGTTCATCACGAAGTTATACTAACTTGGTTATGGTGACTAGAGAATTCTGTCAATCACTATTTTATATGGAAGATTAACTCCCACTTGATTCAAGCGATTGCAGTACCCAGACAATTTGAGCACATGCTCACTGCTTGAGCTATTCTCCTCCATCTTTTAGCTATAGAAATTGTTGGAGACTTCATATCTCTCAACTCTGGTATTTGCTTGAAATAACAACTTCAACTCCTGGAACATCTCATATGGTCCATGACGTTCAAAACGTCTTTGAAGTCCCGATTCTAAGCCGTTAAGCATGGTGCACTAAACTATCAAGTAGTCATCATATTGAGCTAGCCAAACATTCATAACGTCTGCATCTGCTCCTGCAATAGGCCTGTCACCTAGCGGTGCATCAAGGACATAATTCTTCTGTGCAGCAATGAGGATAATCCTCAGATCACGGATACAATCCGCATCATTGCTACTAACATCTGTCAACATAGTTTTTCTCTAGGAACATATCAAAATAAACATAGGGAAGCAACAACGCAAGCTATTGATCTACAACATAGATATGCTAATACTACCATGACTAAGTTCATGATAAATTTAGGTTCAATTAATCATATTACTTAAGAACTCCCACTTAGAAAGACATCTCTCTAATCCTCTAAGTGATCACGTGATCCAAATCAACTAAACCATAACCGATCATCACGTGAAATGGAGTAGTTTTCAATGGTGAACTGAAGGAAATATGCCCTAGAGGCAATAATAAAGTTATTATTTATTTCCTTATTTCATGATAAATGTTTATTATTCATGCTAGAATTGTATTAACCGGAAACATGATACATGTGTGAATACATAGACAAACATATAGTCACTAGTATGCCTCTACTTGACTAGCTCATTAATCAAAGATGGTTATGTTTCCTAACCATAGACATGTGTTGTCATTTGATTAATGGGATCACATCATTAGGAGAATGATGTGATTGACATGACCCATTCCGTTAGCCTAGCACTTGATCGTTTAGTATGTTGCTATTGCTTTCTTCATAACTTATACAAAGTTCCTGCAACTATGAGATTGTGCAACTCCCATTTACTGGAAGAACACTTTGTGTGCTACCAAACGTCACAACGTAACTGGTGATTATAAAGGTGCTCTACAGGTGTTTCTGAAGGTACATGTTGGGTTGGCATAATTCGAGATTAGGTTTTGTCACTCCGATTGTCGGAGAGGTATCTCTGGGCCCTCTCGGTAATACTCATCACCTAAGCCTTGCAAGCATTGTAACTAATGAGTTCGTTATAAGATGATGTGTTACAGAACGAGTAAAGAGACTTGCCGGTAATGAGATTGAACTAGGTATTGGATACCGACGATCGAATCTCGGGCAAGTAACATACCGATGACAAAGGGAACAAAGTATGTTGTTATGCAGTTTGACCAATAAAGATCTTCGTAGAATATGTAGGAGCCAATATGGGCATCCAGGTTCCGCTATTGGTTATTGACCAAGAATAGTTCTAGGTCATGTCTACATAGTTCTCGAACCCGTAGGGTCCGCATGCTTAACGTTACGATGATAGTTTTATTATGAGTTTACAAGTTTTGATGTACTGAAGTTTGTTCGGAGTCCCGGATGTGATCACAGACATGACGAGGAGTCTCGAAATGGTCGAGACATAAAGATTGATATATTGGACGACTATATTCGGACACCGGAAGTGTTCCGGGTGATTTCGGAGAAAACCGGAGTGCCGGAGGGTTACCGGAACCCCCCCGGAGAGTTAATGGGCCACATGGGCCTTAGTGGAAGAGAGAGGGGCGGCCAGGAAGGGCCGCGCGCCCCCTCTCCCTCTGGTCCGAATTGGACTAGGAGGGGGGGGGGGGGCGGCGCCCCCCTCCTTCCTTCCCCTCCTCTCCCCCTTCCTTCCCCTCCTAGTAGGAGTAGGAAAGGAGGAGTCCTACTCCTACTAGGAGGAGGACTCCTCCTCCTGGCGCGCCCAACAAGGGCCGGCCGGCCTCCCCCCTCCCTCCTTTATATACGAGGGCAAGGGGCACCCCAAAGACACAAGTTGATCTACGGATCGTTCCTTAGCCGTGTGCGGTGCCCCCCTCCACCATATTCCACCTCGGTCATATCATCGCGGAGTTTAGGCGAAGCCCTGCGCCGGTAGAACATCATCATCGTCACCACGCCATCGTGCTGACGGAACTCTTCCCCGAAGCTTTGCTGGATCGGAGCCTGGGGATCGTCATCGAGCTGAACGTGTGCTGAACTCGGAGGTGCCGTACGTTCGGTACTTGGATCGGTCGGATCGTGAAGACGTACGACTACATCAACCGCGTTGTCATAACGCTTCCGCTTACGGTCTACGAGGGTACGTGGACGAACACTCTCCCCTCTCGTTGCTATGCCATCACCATGATCTTTCGTGTGCGTAGGAAAATTTTGAAATTACTACGTTCCCCAACATGAACATCACTATGTTGATCATATCTACTATATGATTCACGCTCAACCTTTCGGTCTCAGTGTTCCGAGGCCATATCTGCATATGCTAGGCTCGTCAAGTTTAATCCGAGTATTCTGCGTGTGCAAAACTGTCTTGCACCCGTTGTAGATGGACGTAGAGCTTATCACACCCGATCATCACATGGTGCCTGGGCACGATGAACTTTGGCAACAGTGCATACTCAGGGAGAACACTTTTATCTTGAAATTTAGTGAGAGATCATCTTATAATGCTACCGTCAATCAAAGCAAGATAAGATGCATAAAAGATAAACATCACATGCAATCAATATAAGTGATATGATATGGCCATCATCATCTTGTGCTTGTGATCTCCATCTCCGAAGCACCGTCATGATCACCATCGTCACCAGCGCAACACCTTGATCTCCATCGTAGCATCATTGTCGTCTCGCCAACTTATGCTTATACGACTATCGCTACCGCTTAGTGATAAAGTAAAGCATTACAGGGCGATTGCATTGCATACAATAAAGCGACAACCATATGGCTCCTGCCAGTTGCCGATAACTCGGTTACAAAACATGACCATCTCATACAATAAAATTTAGCATCATGCCTTGACCATATCACATCACAACATGCCCTGCAAAAACAAGTTAGACGTCCTCTACTTTGTTGTTGCAAATTTTACGTGGCTGCTACGGGCTTAGCAAGAACCGTTCTTACCTATGCATCAAAACCAGAACGATAGTTTGTCAAGTTGGTGCTGTTTTAACCTTCGCAAGGACCGGGCGTAGCCACACTTGGTTCAACTAAAGTTGGAGAAACTGACACCCGCCAGCCACCTGTGTGCAAAGCATGTCGGTAGAACCAGTCTCGCGTAAGCGTACGCGTAATGTCGGTCTGGGCCGCTTCATCCAACAATACCGCCGAACCAAAGTATGACATGCTGGTAAGCAGTATGACTTATATCGCCCACAACTCACTTGTGTTCTACTCGTGCATATGACATCTACGCATAAAACCTGGCTCGGATGCCACTGTTGGGGAATGTAGTAATTTCAAAAAAATTCCTATGCACACGCAAGATCATGGTGATGCATAGCAACGAGAGGGGAGAGTGTTGTCCACATACCCTCGTAGACCGAAAGCGGAAGCGTTAGCACAACACGGTTGATGTAGTCATATGTCTTCACGATCCGACCGATCAAGTATCGAACGCACGGCACCTCCGAGTTCAGCACACGTTCAGCCCGATGACGTCCCTCGAACTCTGATCCAGCCGAGTGTTGAGGGAGAGTTTTGTCAGCACAACAGCGTGGTGACGATGTTGATGTTCTACCGACGCAGGGCTTCGCCTAAGCACCGCTACAGTATTATCGAGGTGGACTATGGTGGAGGGGGGCACTGCACACGGCTAAAAGATCAAACAGATCAATGTTCTGTCTCTAGGGTGCCCCCTGCCCCCGTATATAAAGGAGCAAGGGGGGGTGCGGCCGGCCAAGGGAGAGGGTGCGCCGGGAGGAGTCCTACTCCCACCGGGAGTAGGACTCCCCCCTTTCCTAGTTGGATTAGGACTTGGGAGGGGGAAAGAGTGGAGGAGAAGAAGGAAGGGGGGGGGGGGCGCCGCCCCCCTCTCCTTGTCCTATTCGGACTAGGGGGAGGGGCGTGTGGCCCAGCCTTGGCCACCTCTCCTCTTCTCCGTAAAAGCCCACTAAGGCCCATTAAGTCCCCGGGGGGTTCCGGTAACCTCCCGGTACTCCGGTAAAATCCCGATTTCACCCGGAACACTTCCGATATCCAAACATAGGCTTCCAATATATCAATCTTCATGTCTCGACCATTTCGAGACTTCTCGTCATGTCCGTGATCACATCTGGGACTCCGAACAACCTTCGGTACATCAAAACATATAAACTCATAATATAACTGTCATCGAAATGTTAAGCGTGCGGACCCTACGGGTTCGAGAACTATGTAGACATGACCGAGACACGTCTCCGGTCAATAACCAATAGCGGAACCTGGATGCTCATATTGGCTCCCATATATTCTACGAAGATCTTTATCGGTCAGACCGCATAAAAACATACGTTGTTCCCTTTGTCATCGGTATGTTACTTGCCCGAGATTCGATCGTCAGTATCTCAATACCTAGTTCAATCTCATTATCGACAAGTTTCTTTACTCGTTTCGTAATACATCATCCCACAAATAACTCATTAGTTACAATCCTTGCAAGGCTTATAGTGATGTGCATTACTGAGTGGGCCCAGAGATACCTCTCCGACAATCGGAGTGACAAATCCTAATCTCGAAATACGCCAACCCAACAAGTACCTTCGGAGACACCTGTAGAGCACCTTTATAATCACCCAGTTACGTTGTGACGTTTGGTAGCACACAAAGTGTTCCTCCGGTAAACGGGAGTTGCATAATCTCATAGTCATAGGAACATGTATAAGTCATGAAGAAAGCAATAGCAACATACTAAACGATCAAGTGCTAAGCTAATGGAATGAGTCAAGTCAATCACATCATTCTCCTAATGATGTGATCCCGTTAATCAAATGACAACTCATGTCTATGGTTAGGAAACATAACCATCTTTAATTAACGAGCTAGTCAAGTAGAGGCATACTAGTGACACTCTGTTTGTCTATGTATTCACACATGTATTATGTTTCCGGTTAATACAATTCTAGCATGAATAATAAACATTTATCATGATATAAGGAAACAAATAATAACTTTATTATTGCCTCTAGGGCATATTTCCCTCAATATGAAGGACAAAAATGGTAATAAATTAGTGGTCGGTGGATATTCGAAGTCGTGAGGCCTCTGGTTGGCAGTCACCAGCGGTTGGGGGTGTTCATTG